>NC_061517.1:20160000-20332500 GCF_022379125.1 Scophthalmus maximus | reverse complement strand
AAAAGTCAACTATTATTCATATCCGATATGCCACATGCAAAATCTCTGCATTTCTCTCTTCACCTCAGTGAAAATGAAATTCCATTGGGTTTTGGATTGTTCATTGTGGGGATAAGGTAAGAATAAAAATGTGAGATTGCCATGGAATTTGGGAACGTGTGTTGGACATTTCTTTTGGACAAGTATTATGTCACATTCATATACTGGACTATAACCTGATTACTAACTAAATTAATCAAAAGATGAACTGCCAATGAACCAAATCACAAGTCACAACAGTAATTACCACAACAACAAAATCTGAATCCACCTGTTAGCGTCTCGCTCAGCGAGGCAGTGCAGACACAGCAAATTAATGTGCAAATTTTGCAGCATGATATTAGTTCAGGATTAGAGAACATGAGCTGTGTTTTTATTTTGTCAACATGTTGCATCTCATTTCCACGGAAGAAAAAAAAATAAAACAGCCCCACAGCACATTGAGAAATGGACATTTCACTCACACTTCTTTTGAGTAACACGGAATGTCAACATTCAAAACCCGATCACAAAGAGATTCAGACGGAGGTCTCCCCACAGTGTGGAGGCACAAAGGCTTTGACTCAGCCAGAATCAACAGGACCCTCCAGCCGTCGGCCGAGTCGACAGCCACAGAGCATTATATCCACAGAAAGGAGCTGGTGGCCCCCAACCACACTGGACGAGTGGGTTTTGACAAGAAGTTGAATACTATAGGAGGTCCATGTGAAAGCCTGCGTGGAGAGGCTTATGTGGCTGATCTGCATGTGAAAACCACGAGGGATTCACACACATATTATGCGAGGCTTTGACCCTCTCAAAGAAATGAACCCAACACACACACACACACACACACACACTCAAACAACAAACAAGAGGAGAGTGATGGCCCATTGTGCAAATGAAGGATTTGGCAACAAAACATGAATGTATTCTTAGTGTTTTCTCTGCCACAATCTCAACATTTTTGAATCAAATTGCCTGGAATCCTTCCTTTTTGTAAATCGTCACACTATACTCAACTGCTTTCTTGCCATGTGAGGTTTAAAAAATATATAAAACACACCACCTACGCCAACGAGGACCACGACACACAGCGAGGCGGTCTTGTGCGACCGTGGAATCCCAATTTGTTCCCTGTTGTTGCACCAGCCAGAGCGCCATTGACGGAGGCTACCTTTGCTATAATTGTTTTTCTTTTTCTTTTAATAGATCGACAATGGTCCTTTCTGTCCCTTTTCTTCTTTCTGCTGTGAACTCAAGCTCATCTGTATTCGTCTGGGCTCCGGCATCGGTCGCAGCCAAATCCTTCTCCTGTGTCGGTGTTCCTCACAGCTCCTTTCCTTAAAAAAAATAAAATCTAAAAAACAACAAAAAGAGAAACACACCTCCCTTCTTCTTTAAAAAAAACAACTCCTTTCTAAAGGCTCAGTTTGGCCTTTTTCTCTCTTGCTGGTTTCATTTCAAAGCCTGCTATACCTTTCTCCATGCCTCCTCCTCTTTCTTTTCACCCAGTCCTAGATCTTCTCCGTCTGTAAACTTGCTCATTTCCCTCGTCACGTTCAAAGACGTCTCTTCATTTCTTTTTTACTGTATAGTCAAGTAAACACTCAGTATTTTACTTTCCTTATGGCGTCTACAGACTCATGACTCTTTGGCCAGTTTGATGTGTAAATGTGTGTGTGTGTGTGTGTGTTGTCAGCATGTGTGTGTGTTTGTGTGTGTGTGTGTGTGTGTGTGTATGTGTGTGTGTGTGTGTTTGCCAGTGTGATTGTGTGTGCACAATAATGTGTATGAACTGCAAACACGTGGGGGAGAATTTGTTTCCTGGTTCCATAAGCCTGCACGCCTATAAGAGTGTGACAAATCCTGCAGGTCCGTGATGTGTGTTTATGCACTTTGTGTGTGTGTGTGTAAAAGGTGCACACGTGTCAGCGTTTCTGCACTTTTGCAGGCAGCACGTTGCATTCATATCAGCGTGTGTGCATCTGTATGCGTACGCTGTACTGTGTGTGTGCTCGACAGGGGTGAGAGAGGCTGGCAGATATGACACACCTCATCTTCCTTTCCATAGGCCTCCATTTTAATCTGGCAAAACAGGCTGTGCGTGTAATGACCTTTAGAAAAGGGTGAAGATAAGTAGATGAGGCTGAGTGTGAGGAGTGTCGAGTTACTGTATAGAAGGAGCCGGTGCCGAAAATAAGGGGGTGGATGACAGAGGGAGGGAGATAAATGGATGAGGGGACGGGATAAAGTGGAGCATTTAAGGAGATATATGCAGACGGAGAGCTAGGAACATGGGGGATGACGTTGAATTTCAAAGCGAAGCTTCAGTCGCAAAACCCTAATGCAATCTGCTGCATTTCTCTCAGGGAAGGAATTTTTGTTTCCGCTTTATTAGCTGTGTTCACATCGCTGTGCCGTGGTCACCTGAGGACCTGGCTGATGCACCAACAGTCGCACAACTTCTAAGTTAAACCACAACGCAAGCACCACTATTTGGGTGCTTACAACTATTTCGTTTTCCCGGCTCTGAGTTTCAAGATATTTCAATTTGTTATAAAATACTGGATACTACATTAACATTACACTTGCCAACAGATGTTCTAGCAACAGTCACTCATGCCTGTGGGTTTAGTTCCTTGCTAGCGCACCTGTCTCACATACTAGAGGTCATGAGGTCAAACCCCCCCCCCCCCCCCCCCCCCCGTGCTAAATGATGGACTCTAAATTTTTTTTGCGATGTCTGTGAAATGAACTTTGATTACTGATGCATATTTTGTTGTTTTAATAAATTCAGTAGCTATAATTGGCTCATTGAATGATGGGGTTACAGTACAGTGTCACAATCTAGCCCTCTGGTGGTGAGGATAACATGTCTGTGGCCCGCTCTATCATCAAAGTTGCCCATCCCTGAGATGTGACCATGCAAGTGAAGAAGATAATAACGAGACTAAAAGAAAAATCGAACATGGAGATCTCAGAGGAAGTTGGTTTGTCAAAATGCAAATAAAGGGAGTGATCATCATAAGGTCCTCCCCTGGTTTGGAGTGTAAATGAATTAAAGGAAGCCTAAGCGAACACAGAGAGATATGCAGTGCCGTGTTTATCTGTGTTTCCATTTTGGTTGGGGCTGTTGTTAAGATATCAGCACGTTAAATCTCTTGTGCATCCCTAACGCCCCGACACCTTGCTCACGTTAAATTGCTTTTTTCAGAGGCGCTCGGCTCTCATGTGGTCGGTCAGCGTTCACGGGGATATCACACGTTTGCCGACACAGCCGGGACGCCTAAACTTTGATTCCCGGTATCTCAGAGCTGCACTCAGTAGCTTGTAATTCCAAGCTGCTGAGTTAAATGCCTACAATGCAGAAGGGTAATGATAAGGATGAGTGTAAGAGGATGAGGTCAGGGAGATGAATGGGAGTGCTGGGTGAGAATAAGGAACTGAGCGTTGTAAAGAGATTGAGGTAAGGTTGGAGGGATAAGGTGGAAGGACTCGGGGGGTGACGGGGCCCGAGCGAAGAGGAGGGATGAAGTGTGTGTGGGGGGAGGTGGACGGCGGGCCTGAGCTGCAGAGGGATGACGGGATAAGGAGGTGAAGCGCTGTGGGGGGTGGGAGGTGGTCCTCACAAGCCCCTGATTATACTAATCCTGGTGGACCCCCCTCTTGGCAGATTAGTGCCTGTACACATGTGTGCGCACACGAACACACACAAAGGGGGAGCGAGAGAGAGAGAGAGAGAGAGAGAAACACACCTTCCGTTGCCCCCAGCACATGTTGATTTGCCCCACTCTCTGGCACCCTGTGGCCACATCCCAATCCCTCGGAGAGCACAGCCGGGGCGAGGCGGGGCGCCGGTGAAGTCACGCTTCCCTCTAATTCTTACTTCAACTCCCATTCAGTCCAACAAGCAATACTTTCTGTCTAAAGCCACAAAATAACCTGATGTACAACATCAAAATAACCTGATGTACAACATCAAATTAACCTGATGTACAACATCAAATTAACCTTCTTCCCATCTTGGTTAGCTCTGTGTTTCTTGCAGAGACACTTTCCACACCTTGCAGCTCACCTTTTACAGCTCCCTGACGGAAGAGCAACAGCTTTCATCAGCAGGTGGAAGTTTGCTCGGCTGCTATCGCGTCATGTAAATATGGAACTTCAAGTGATACGATAACCGGTGGCAGTGCACAGGGGGTCAGTTAGAGGCCCTTTAGCCAGGCACTGAACCCTTTACTGCTGCTGACTGCCCCTGCCCCATTAGTAACTGTGTCAACGCTGGGCGCACAAGTACATGGAAGCAAAGCGGAAGCATGTTTTAACAGAATGTGTGCGTTCAGCAAACATTCCCTGGATGAATAGCTTCCTTTAAAAAAAAGAAAAAGAATGCCAGAGACAGATTGTGTCACAGTAAGCCACCAGTCATGGAGGTAAAGAAGGGGGCTGAATGGCAGGATATGCTTAATGTCAGCCAGATTGCACAGTGCAGCACTTCTCACTGCAAACGACACCGAAAGGATGAAGAGGGATTACGGGACGCAGCGTGCTCTACGCTCGAGAAGAGTTGCAGGCTAACCGAGGCAGTCCTCGGGAAAAGTCACACATTTACTGCGGCGATACGCCGCAGACTTTAAACACCGACATGTGCAAATGACGCGCTTTGTCAGACGTGTGTTTTCCTGGAAAATGTCGCGGAGGATAAACAACAGTTTAGCCGGTTTTCCTTTACATGGATTCACAACGCGGGCCTTCGGGCTCATCCTTTTCTCAGACGTCATCGCGTGCTGTGTTTTGCGTGTGTCAGTCTCACAGATTAGCTGCACAAACACAGACCCACCTGTGTGTCTCTTTCACAGGTCATCCAATACTCCCTCTACAAATATTAACTTTGCTTTAGATTCCTCTGAGAGCAGGCCCGGGGAGAGGGGGGGGGGGTATGGGTCTGGTATTTTAATTTACTTTGACTCTGTGTTTTGGTGATAAGAATTTGGTGTGTCAAGATGGTGAATCCACTACTGTCACTTCTTTTTGTTTTGTTTAAAAATTGTTAATATAGCTGATACATGCACAGTTGCACCTTTTTCCTCCCAATGACCCCGTCGCAGCTGAGCAAGAAATCAGTTTCCTAGGAGCATATACAACAAAGCAGATGCTACTGTAAATCCCCTCACCACATTATTGTGGATAGGATGCACTCGTGGTGTACTCCTGCACACAATATTGACTACGCTATAAGGAGTTAACCAGCCGAAACTGTAAATATATACTTGGGAATCCATTGTGATATCTAAATTGATGTGTTTGAAGCATAGAATGTATATAAAAAATGGACATAGTTAAAGGGGTCGGAAACTGAAGCTAATGCAGAAGTCCGTGAACCTGTATTCTTTGCAATGACCATCATGTGTCACTGTTGGAGGCTGCTGTCCTGGCTGCTAGGAGTTAATGTAGGGCTTCTTTTTTTTTTAAATGATGAAATATGCTGATACTAGAGTTGTTATCTCTGTAAATTAAATTGGTTGAATGATGGTTGTGTACCTGTATGTCAACATAGAGGGATGACGTCCCATCATTCATCCGGTCTGCAAAGCCCTGATTGGTCAACTAGCGGGAACAGCTAAAAGACCTGTTTGAATCACTCAAATATCAGAGATGCAGAGGTCCAGAACCAGATTAACCTTAAATTCTTCACTGTCAAATATTGATCATTAGTTCCCAATCCCTGAGCAGTAATGAAATATTTTATACTAAGCTTTAAGGAGAAAAAAAAGCTGGACAATAATTACATATCTTCATAAGCTTGTTGGCTGTTTGAGCAGTAATGCCACGGACTTGGAATGCGCCGTCACACTCACAGCTACAGGATACTGATTTTGATCTTAAGGAGGTCATCCATACAGGAGGTAGTCGGTTCATCATCACCCACCACCGCTACTCATGAAAAAACCATCAACACTAAAGAGTCTGATGTGCCAAAAATAGATTGAGAGGACACAGCAAGCGAGACTGAGTCATGTTAGGACTTCTAGGTTTGGATTGACGAAGAGAAAAAGCAGCATTAATAGATTGTGTTCACGTTTGAGAATAATACATTTCCCCCTCTATCATGTTAATGTTTACTCCCTTGCCATTGCATGATAACTTAAAAGTGTCTGGTAGCAAGACACAGGCAGATGAAAAACTCAACTACTAGGTAAACTAGTTTGAACTCTCTGGTCACCAATTAAAACAAACTTTTAGAGTGCTCGAAGAAATTTCATGAAACCATTTCAAAGATTTATGTTTTGTTTTGGGATTTTTGACACCCAGGAAATCTTAAGCCATTAGAAAGATAACATCCGGGGTGGCTCTTCCAAAAATACTGGGGGTCAACAAAATGAACCGGGAACATAAAAAAAATAAATAAAAAAAACTATGCAGTCCCCGAAGTCTCCCGAACAATGCCACCGCCGCCGCTCTCGGATGTTGGCCCTCTCGCAGCCATTCCGCTCGGTGACTTTCCGTGGCTGATTGAATTAATGTTGCATCTGCTAGTGTTGACACAGGAACCCTGCAGTCATGTTTTGATGCTGTCTGTTTCTGTGGGGTCTCCAAGCCAGGACACTCAGGGTAACAGGCAGCGTGGCCTGGCCTGGTGTGTGTGTGTGTGTGTGTGTGTGTGTGTGTGTGTGTGTGTGTGTGTGTCTGGAGGAGTGTGTGTGTGTATGTGTGTGTGTTTGTGTGAGTTTGCGTTAACTCACAGGCCACATGGCCAGAGGCTAATCATGTTACCGACAGGGCTGCTAAAGTTCACGTCCGCCAAACACAAACATGCACGTGCGCACACGAGGAACCCTGGCCAAGTAGCCCTGTTTCTCTAACCGTTCACTCATCTGAACTTCCTTAAATGGATTTAATAGGAAATGTTCTGTGAAAGATTTATGCATTGCCTCCGAGTAAGAGCTTAATCGAATCAGACGGCAGAGGAGTAAGAGACAAGTGATGAATACGAGATGACAAAAAAAAAAAAAACACAAATAACACAACTTAAATAATAAAAAAGCTGCTGGGTCTTCATTTGTCCAAAAAATATGAGCTTATGCAAATCTTTATTATGAAATCACCATGGAGGGAACATATGTACCTTTTTTTTCTTCTGGACATACCCGGCAAAGTAGTCATTCATCATGCCGGGGTCATTGTCAACCCGGAGCAAGCGGGAGCGTGTTCTGCGGTTTGTTTTTCATTATTTAGTGTATATTCAGAGTTATTGGCGCTGCTGACTCTCATCGCACTTATAATGACGGCAGCTCGCATCCAGGATATCGAATTTCAATTCATCAAGTGAACTCAGTCAACCAGTGCAAAGACGTAGCAGACATTCATCACCGCGTATACTTCAGGAGGGCGGTGAGCACATAAAGTGGGACAGAGGAGACAGAGAGACGCCGAGGGAGTCGATAAGTTGACAGCATGTTTCGACCGGGGAGACACACGTCACACGCGCTGCTTTGTTGTCGCTAACTGTCACAGCCGTAGAAAATTGCATTTCTCATATTTTCTAGCGGTGGAAATGTTGTTTCCTTTGTTGTGAAAGACGTGAACAGATCTGTTTTTTCCTCTCCCTCCACTAGAGATGGTGAAACTACTTGCTCAGGCGGAGGAGAGTCTCCAGCTGTGATGACTACCTGCAATTTGTGTTTAAGTCCTCTCCCTCTGAGAAAGCCCTGACACACCAAGCCCACCTCAAAGAACCAGCGACGACAAAAGGCTCACTGATCAGAAGTGTTACACCTCGTCACTATGCTTCTCCTGTGTTAAAAGATGTGCCTGAACACAAGGCAATCCTTCTTCTTTCAGTTAAAATACATTATCTTAAAGCAATGCTCACATGCCTTTACTATATACATATATATATATATATATATATATATATATATATATATATATATATATATATATTAAAATCGTTTTGGTCCCCTGTAGTCTTCCACTGGTGTCCATACTGACCACGCAGAAATACCTTGCAATTTCACAGTAATGGAGGACAAAAGTCCACAGTATTAACAGGATTCTATATTTTTGCTGAAGTTGATGAGGCTTCAGCTTTCAGATTCAGATTCAGACACCTTTATTGATCCCATAAGGGCAATTCATTTGCAGCTTCCCCCATCGAGAACTCACAAACAACATCCGAATGTCAGTAAGTAAAATCAGTATGAACAGACAAACAGAGGTCAGTGTGGGACAGCTAGTAAGTTAATATGTTAAATAAATATGATGAATAGCAGTATGATAGAAGAATAGAAGAATAATAAATAGGCATTGTTACATGCCTTATCACATAAAAGAGCTGTTTCTGAGTTAGATCTTCTAGATTTAAAGTCGAATGTGTTCAGAATTCCCTCTTTGTGTTTTGCTGACGTCCTGAACTTTGGTGGGTGGATAGTAAATGATCAAGTACATTAAGGAATTCTACACCTAAAACAGGTTGAATCTATCCTTAATGGGAAATTGCAAATTTTACAACATGCAATAATATTTCAGACAGTAGCGCGCTTCCAATTTTTATGGCAACATGTGAAAGAAAGTCCTCTCCCCGTTCAATCATGAGAGTGCCTCAGGTCTGGGATGAAACGGTTTGGTGTGGAGGAGCTTGACTGGCCTTCAGGGCACGACTGACCTCAGCTCCGTCCAACACCTTCGGGGACGAATCCAAAAGCCAGACTGCGTGCCAGGCCTCACCGCCCGACACCAGAGGCCGACTCGTCTGATGCACCCGAGGCTAAATGAAAGCAAAATCCCCGCAGCCGGGTTGCCAGGAAAAAAAAAAAAAACTCTCTCATTGTGGAAATTAAAACAAACTTGCCCCTTTTTTCCATGCCACTGTTAATCTGTCTTCTAATATGCTTGGAATGAAAATTGAGGATTTGTCTAATGGAAAGTTGTCACGGATTTCTGCTCGTGGATGAAATCAATACTATTTTTACTGGCGTGACAGGAAAGAAGCCTATTGGCAAAGCAATATCATATTAAGTTATGCATTATATTATCACATATCTGTGTTTCGTGATCTAACATGTCTTGAGTTTCAATCTAAACAGTAGCGCTACCTGAAGATATTCAGTGTGTTATTGGATGTGATTTTATTTTTTAAATGGAATTGAAATAAATGGCATTATGTGTCAATGACATAATTTTATTAGCTGAAGTTAAGAAAGTGGGCGATTACTTTAAATGTCCTTCATCAAATTAGGAAAGCAGAGAGAACGTGACACTTCTGGCAGCCACACACCGCAAAACGAGCTCACTAACCATCACTACACATTGATTCAGAGCCACGGACTCCAACAGATGCCGTTCTGTTTCTCCAGAGAAAGAGCGATCATGGCCATGACTGTCTAGACAGTGTTGCCTTAGAGTCGTGCTGGTGGGGTGGGGGGGGGGGGGGGGGGGGGGGGGGGGGGGGGGTCACGTGCACACCCATGCATGTGCACAAGAGCTTTGGGGAGAGAGAGAGAGAGAGAGAGAGAGAGAGAGAGAGAGAGAGGCAACAATAATTCCCAGCTGTAATTAGCTAATGCTGCTAACAGGCGCTCTGTGATGCTCAGTGAATGAAAATGAAGGGAAGTTCACGGCGAGGTCACAAGTTCATAAAGTGGCAATGCGCACACACACACACACACACACACACACACACACACACACACACACATTCATACTTGCAGTCTAGATATACATTCACACACTGATAATACTTATTTGCTGAGACACACACATGCACGCATGTAACCCCCTCTCACACGGATCGTTTGGGCGTCTGGTCAGTGTCACTGCGGTCGAGCAGAAACAGTTTCTATCCGCCGCTTGGTGAGCTCAGCGGCCTCAAAGTGGCCGCCGCGCTGAGCCGGGTGCGCAGCAGAGACAACCCACTTCACACACACACACAATAGCCTGTACGGTACGAGATGCTGGACCTTTTCAGGGAGTTAAAATACGGTAGAAACAGCTTATTTAATGTACACAATCTTTAGGTGCAACCTGAAAAGAACATCGGCAGCGTAACATTGTGGTCGATTAAATATGTAACTAGGCCAACTATTTTTGGAACTTTCCTTCTCATGAGCAACTCGATCCAAATCCTGGAGCTTCTGATTCGGAACTTCTAATGGGATTACCGATGCGATGTGAGGGAAATTCAATCGGAGAGGTCGGTTTGGGGTGAGAGGAGGTGGAGGGTGGGGAAGCATCCCCGGGGTCTGTGTCCGAAGTTTTCTCTGGACTACTACTACCTGCCTGCTGCTGCCTTTTCCTCCTCTTTCTCCCAATGTCCAGGGAGCTTTGTTTTAACGTCTTTGCAGCTCTAATTGGATCTCTAAGCCGAACGCTAGCTCGCCTGCCATGGTCTTGTCACTGACTGCCAATCGACGAGCAAAAAGGCAGCACGTGTGCCATCGCCACATTGAACTCATTTGAACTTTCAACTTTCATTACAAGTGAAGGGAAGTTGTCCAATACAATTGCAATAGTGTCGGTTGTTCTGTGTGTTGGCTTCACATTTAGATGACGCAGGCACATCAGGTCACACCTGTGGCTATGTGTGTGTACTGTACCTGGATCCAAAATGTTTAAATGAAATGTGAAAATGAAAGTGCTGCAATCTATTATTAATTGATTTTTTTAAAGGGGTTTGGTAAGATAATCATCTTGGAGGTGGGAGTGCACATGCACAGGTAACACAGCCAGCCTCGCTCCGACAGAGGCAGCAGCCCCATGCGTTTCCATACAGCAAGTGGTAACAAGGTCGAGACGGAGCGGGGAACCAAAACGACAAAGAAAGAAGGAGACGGAGGGGGAGTGACAGCTCAATGCATTACTCAGCATCCGTCCCCTTACGCAGCCAACGCTTCTTAGCATCTTTATAAATATTATGCAAATGTGCCTGCGCCGCCGTTGCCGCGCGCCATAATGTGATGCCGGTGGTAACAGTGAGCAGTAATCACGTTTAAGGAGTATGGGTGGAGAAATCAAACAAGGGTATTTATTATCCGGCGATCCCTAATCCGATAAGCTGTCATCACTTCACTCTGCAGCAATGCCTTCAAAGAGGGGCAAGAAAAACAACAAACGCTCCCCGCTGCAAAGGAATGACAGAGAGGAGGGAGAGAGAGAGAGAGAGCTTCAGTCTGACATACATCTCTTTCACTCTCTCTCTCCCCTTCTCTTTCGAAGAGAGACAAATCTGGATTTGGCTCCGATATTCTGTCTGTCTAGTTGTGGTTAATTAAATGTAGCTGATAATTTGATCTTTTTGTATTGTGCCTTTTTGTTACTTCCTCACAGCCACTCTGGGAGACTTTGCGCTGTGTGTGTGTGTGTGTGTGTGTGTGTGTGTGTGTGTGTGTGTGTGTGTGTGTGTGTGTGTGCGTGCGTGTGCGTATGAGGAACGTGTTGAACAGTCGCTTTACCCCGGAGGAGAAAAAGAAATAGAAAAGGAGAGGGAGGCATGGGGTGAACCAAAATAATAAGCAACACACACACACACCCACACACACACCAGAAGTAATGGTAACTACATTGTCCAAATGGCCCTCTCTGTGTTTTGAATGATTGGATTCCTCTCAAATCTGAATTTGACGACTGTTTCAGGGTATTATACATATTGGTGATTACATACTGTCATGTGGAAAGTAATTGATCTGCTCGGCATGGTCGGACTGCCACAAAGTGGCAATTGTCTGTTGTTTCATAAACTGCAACAGCAACACACTTCATAATACACAACCATTTAGGACACTGCAGACGGCCGAGTCGCCAGGCAGCAGAAAACGATGAGCGACCGGGGAGAGCGGACTTGGGTCCAGACAGGAAACAATCAATCAAACGCCCTCCCCCTCCCCCCTTCGTGCCCTCCCTTTCTCTCTTTATTAAACTTCCTCTCTGTTGGCCTTTGACCCCAGCTGTACCCAGCGCCACACAAGCTCCAAAAGTGAATCTTGTTTTGCCTGTTGAACGGCCCCGAGTCTTACAGGCCCCTCACCCCGAGGCTGACTGACGATTTGAAAACGTTTCAAATTGCTCCTTTGCTTTTCCCCCTTTCACAGGAGTAAACAACTCACAATGGCTGACCTGGGAGCAACACTGTAGCTCGCTGGTTCAATCCAAATAAACAATAAAGTTAAGGGGGAAAAAAGCCCCCGACAATATATACCGTGTGTATATAAACACACACTGCCGTCGCCCCGGGGGCTACACTCCTGCTTGATACCACGTAGTCAAAGCAACGTTTCCTCTGTTCGTGCGCTTTGCTGTCTGAGATAATAAAATACTTACAGAGCAGGGGGGGGGGGGGGGGGGGGGGGGGGGGGTGTTCAATATTAAGTTTGTTATCCTTAAGCAATATGTAATCATAATAGGGCTGCAGTGTAGCGAGCGCATAATGTACAGTATATGCAAAGACAAGCACATTCAGTATAGTGACCTTTAATTGCAAAGCCAGTTCCACTCCAGTCGGGCTCTGTCCGGCTTCACTGAGCCTTGATTCTGGATAATTGATACATCATCAGAGTTGTTATAAGATATGTGAATTAAAGTGAAGCCTGTAAATAAATTTGAGTTCTGTGGGTGCAGAGAATGAAGCCTCGAGTTTAGCATTTTGGCCAGCGCCATCTTGTTTTTTTGAAACCAGAAGTAACCATATTTGGAGGAGCAGGAGAATACAGGCTTCAGGCACTTCTTCATTGGCTTCACCTTCGAGAACGAGAGCCATGTTTAAGTATTCATGAGCTATATTTATCACGGTAAATTTACTTCATCTAAAAAGTTCTGCAAGGATACAGCTAAAAAATTATATGTGGACACCCCTGCAGTAAAATGTTTCATAAAGAAAAGCTCCCTGTGTTTGGGGATTGGAAGACGGGGCGAATCGGAGCCCGGACCTCAAGCCGACACCACAACATATGACTTTTACCAACAACAACAACTTTGCTATAAACTGGAACACTGCCTGTGACTCAGATCACACAGAATTGCACACCATCATTGGCTGACACCACCAATGTAGTTTCAGCTACAAGAGAAGTGTGTACCAGTATCCCTGCAGCCTTCCCACAGGCAGCAGATGAATGTCCGGATCCGTTTGAAAGAGACGCTCAGCAACCACCTACTGGTGTGATGTCTGGGCGTTCACACAAAGGTCTGCCAACGAAAATGTAGCTGGACGCTCATATCGTATGCACATCCATGCATACAACTGCTTGCACACGTAGAGAAACCGTTTCGAAACACGAACACACACACACGCACACACACACGCGCGCACACGCGCGCACACACACGCACACACACGCACGCACACGCACGCACACGCACGCACACACACACACGAACACACACGCACACACACACACTCTGTCCAAGAATCTGTTATCCCCTGTCTTTCTGCATCTCTCCTGCCTAATCCCTCTCTCCACATTCTGTCTGGCAGAGGGAGAGGGAGAGAGAGAGAGAGAGAGAGAGAGAGAGATGGACAAAGAAAGAGAGAGAGACAGTGAGACTCTTGGCTGGTGTGCAAGCTGTTTGGACTGATGCAGGAGAATGTGGAGAGCCCTCTCATCTCCAATCTTTCCCCTCCCTCTCTCTCTCTCTCTCTCTCTCCACTCCCTCCTCTACCTCTCTCGCCCAGTCTGTCAGTCTGTTCATCTGATTCAACCTCTCCACTGTGTTTCCAGTGAGCAGCTCAATTTGTGCAATCTGCCATCGTGAAGCAACTGCAAAGTAAACCATGCATGCCTGAATTATCATGGACCAGTCACACGTGTGTATGTATGTTAGTGGGGCCTCTTTAGGATATGAATAATAACCAATTTCATCAAACAATTTGAGGAACACTACAAAGACATTGTTTAAATTGAAAATTTAGCAAAAAAGACACCAAGGGAAAGCGAGAAATTATAAGAAAATGCTAGTTCAGTCAACAGCAAGAGCGATGAAACATTGTGACTGTCCAAAAAACATATTCGTCGCAAACATAATGCCGACGCTAAAGAAATAAAGGCTGGTAGTGCTGACTGGTTGTTCGGAGTTGGTGTTTCGACTGTGTTGGTGAGCCAAATGGACTGTATTTTACATGGACACTGTGAACACTATGCTAATCTGATTACAGTGATACAATCTCCCGTCCACTGATTTTCCATCTGGGCTCCAGGGACACCAGTGGGCCCCCGTGCTTTATCACCATCGGTCCCCTGAGGAACATGTTGCAGCGGTGTAATATTACCGTTGTTTAATTGACCATAAATTACAGTGCAGGCCCCAAGTGCTGAGATGGTAAGTCGCCTCTGCTGCATCCTCCGCCTGTTCATTCGCAGAGGGGTATTGCATATGCCACGGTGTCAGACAATGCTTGGTCAGGGCTTCTCTGACGGACCACAGGAGGGAAGGTATTACCACACCACACCGCTCCACGGCATTTGCCATGGTTTTCTCTAACAGGGTGGGGTGTGGGGTCATATGCTGTGGTTCTCTGTGGTCCACTGACCTGGTCAGCAGTCTCAAAGGGTCTCATGGTCCCATTTACTGCTGGCGTGACTTGACTCGTGGATTAAATGTCACGGCACGGGGTCAGAGTGCAGAGTGTCAACGGCACAATGACACTGTACATCGCTTGGCCACATTCCTTCTCCGGCTTTAACCAAGTCATTTGTGCGTGCACGTCAGAAATGAGTCAAGTGACAATTGTTTGAAAGCATTTCAAAACGAAAGTGACAAACGGAAGGGCTGTCGGAGCAGAGGACATGCATTTTTGAGGTCAATGACCAACAGTATGCTTTATAGGTTGTTTTGGAGGACTTGTTGGTTTCCACAATGCGCTCTGAATGAATAATGATCAATCAAATGATTATGTCATGATATACTGAAGGCTTAGTAGCTTCCATATAAGGCAGCAAACGTTTTCCTGTAAAGGGTGATAAATCTACCTTTTTATACGGATGAGGAGTCCGTGATAAAACTGTGAATGAAGAATATTCTGAAGCGACATACTCATAGTAATTTTCCAACATTTAGCCGAGCACTTATATTGTATTTTTCAACACCTGGTGGAACCTAATTATGATCAATTTAGATCAGTCAGCCATGACACAAAGAGAAACTGTGTCTTTTTCATTTTCGGTGAGTCACAACAGTCGGAGCAAAGATTCGACACGCGGACAAGTTCATATCAGCGGAACATGTGCAGGCATCCCTTTGTCTACGCCCCTGATCCTTTTTAACTTCTATCACTCTGCGCCATCCGCCCAGCCATTATTCTATCCGTAATCTCTCCGCCATAATCTTCCATTCAGCCATCCCCGGCGCATTGTAATCTGCTGTAATCTGATGGATTAACCTCACTGCTCTGGCTCATGAGCCGACGGTTCTGGTTCAATGCTGTGGCTTCGACCACAGCTGCTCATTTTCATGCTCCTTACCCCGAACGTGTGTACAATACCTGTTGTACTGACAATGAAAAACACACACACACACACACACACACACACACACACACACAGAGAGGGACAGAGAGACGGTGAGAATACCTCATCACCTTAAACGTGAGAAACAACTAAACTAACAGAAGTCGGAGCTGCAGCGGTGGCTGCAAACAGCTTCCGGAGCCAGGTAAGCTTCTTTCAAACCGTGTCTGATAATCCATAAATGCACAGACTAAAAAAACAAGAATCATCACATTTTGAAGTTTTTCTTCAATATCAAAGCGATCCAACGAGAGTTGCCTGGAGGTCCCTGGCTAGTACTGCTAAAAGCTCATTTGGCTCACTTGTGATGTGCCAGAGTTGTCTCCAGTTTGCCTAAGGGCTGCCCACAATGTCTGATTTCCTTTGGAGTAGATGATGCACACCTCTTTACTTGCTGCACCTCCTCCAGGGAGGTTATGTTTTAGACCCTGTCCATTTGATGGTTTGTTTGCTCATCAATCGGCAGGATCAGCCAAGAATCATTGAACGGATTTCCACAAAACTTGAGAGGAAATAATGAATTAAATCTCATCACCAATCCAGGCAAATGGGTGGAAACAGGAAATTTGTTTCACTTTATTTAACATTGCGGGATAGGGCATTTTTTTCCCCCCAAGGAATAATGCACAGACTTTGATGGAAAAAAAACAATCTGCCACATTTGGGGGAATTTAGTGCGGCCTGATTAAATATAAGGGGACTGTTGGACCTCCACTGAGTGCTGTTACTTGTTTTTTGCTGTAATAAAAAGGCTAAAAGGAGATATTCCTCATCACAATGTACAGTACCAGAGTCATTTAGAAACACGACTCCAAACATATCAAGTAATATGTGAAATGTAATATTGTTTCATCACCATTCCACTGGGAGAGACTAACTGAATTAGTTGATGTCTAATTCTTTCCATCATCGGCTCATTTCCATTCTCCTCCAATCCCCCCGCCCCCCCTCTTATCCTTTATTCTCTCTCCACTTCTCTGCCAGTCTCTTTTTCTATTGTCCCTCCGTATGACTCTGCAACATCAGGCAGCCTGCCAAGTCACTGTACACTTCAATTAGAGGAGAGACCCGCGCACACACAGACGCACACAGGCACACACACACACACACACACACACACACACAACGATGAAAAGAAATATGTGCACACACAACGTAACGGTCGCCTGTCTTTCAGCTGGATGGTTTGTATGCTTCCCCACAGGCTGAAGAAAGACAGAGAAAGAGAATGTGTGTGTCTGTGTGTGTGTGTGTGTGTGTGTGTGCGTGCGTGTGTGTGCACCTGTTCTATTGTATCTGGAGACACCGGAGAGAATTACTTAGATTACCGAGACTGATATCAAAGTCACACTCTAGGACACACTCCAAGTGCTGGTCCTGCACGCTGGCACGCACGCACACACGCACGCACGCGTGCACGCACGCACGCGTGCACACACACACACACACACACACACACACACACACACACACACACACACACACACACACTCACAAACACACACACACACACACCAGATGGCTGAACATCAGTTCTGGTTGGGTCCGTCCTGATCCGTTCTCTCAGAATCAGCCTGTATATATTTTTCTCTCCACCATTTCCTTACCAGTTGGTCTGTCCGTCATAATGCAAGTGTATCTGTTCATCTCTTTACTCCATGAGGAAAAATGTGGAGAAAAAAATAATTTTTCCAAACTTCAAAAGCAAACATTCCCTCGATGCAGCTCAACAGGCATAGAGCCAACCAATTCAGCAAACATACAGTTTTGCTTTTTTACCATGTGGCTGGACCGTGTAGGGTTAATAGTGCAAACTTGAGGTCATAATGAAAATTGTTGTGGAAGAGCAAGACACAGATTAACATATACATGATGACATTGTTGCCTATATGAATTCTCCCTGGTGTCAGTGGGTTTCGGACCTTTATCTGTCCTCTACTGCTCCTCTGTGCTCAGTATTTCAACACAGCTTCGTCACCAATACAGCTGTTCTCATGTCAATTGTCTTTTCTTCTTTTTTTTAACAGCAGCGCTATGAAAAAGTGAAATGCTACCCATTAAGACTTACATTTCGTCTGGAGTGGCCCTTTCACACAACCAGACATTGTCGTCGTTGTGCAACGCGTTTTCACCGACTGGAAGTATTCCCTTTCGTTTAGGAGAGGGGGTGGCTCGTTGAGCACGCAGTAGAAATGATATTAACGTCATCAACACGCCCACACACACACACACACACACACACACACAAACTCTCCAGCAGACAATGAGCTGCTCTTTTCACACGTCGGCTCAAATGGACATTGCATGGACTTTCAGCGGAGGAGCAAAATCAGTTTAATGTCGGGTTCAAGAGATTTGGTCATTTACAGTCAAACATGCAGTGTCCCTGGATAATAACTTGTTCAGGGTTGCAGTCTTAGATTGGATATAAAAATTGACATGCCAATGCGGAAGTGCCTGGAACCTGTATTCTCTCGAATGACCAACAAAGGGCGAATCGCTGGTTGCAGAAAGAATTAAGCTTCAACGGTAGTCTGTGAAGTCTCACTTGATTTATAACGTCAGTGAAGGATTTCCTGAGGAGCTCATGGTCTCAATCACTAGTTTCGAGTCTTCTTCAACAGACCATGGTGTTATTTTCCTCAGGGAAATAGGGGCGACTGTCTTCCAGTAAAAGTGGCCAAGTGTTGTCCAAAACATTGAAAGATTTGGTGATAGGTGCATACTTGAAAAAGTTCAAAGACATGAGAGCAGCACGAGCATTCAGGAAATTCCTAAGGCGCTAAACATTATCAAAGTTTAATATTGCAGTCTGATGTTTGCATTGTGCCACACAGTGCCACCAAATCTGGCTCAAAAGTCAACTGTGCGTCATATCAATGTCATGGATTGATGAGATTATGTAGATAGAATAATCTGAAAGGGGGAAAAAAAACAGACAATACAGTCTATCCACAGGATACACAAGGAGAAAACTAAACTACAAATATTCAGCCAATATCTAGGACAAAACTGCTGTCACATATACAACCATCAGGTATGCAAGTCAGCGTGTGTGTGCGTGTGTGTGTGTGTGTGTGTGTGTGTGTGTGTGTGTGTGTGTGTGTGTGTGTGTGCGTGTGTGTGTGTCTGAGAGAAAACTGTGGATGACATAGAGAGAGAGTGTGTGTGGAGTGAAGGGTCATTGTCCCTGATTGCAGAGGCCACTCGAGACATTAGATGCTCTCGCTGCAATCACAATGTACACAAGTGTCCAAATCAGAAATCAGGAACGCTTCTGGAGAGCGGCCAATCAATATCATATACATCATCGAGGACAATGCTCCGACTCTCACTCTCGACCTTCCTATATTTTTTCCCCATTTCATTGTATCTCATTGACTCTCGCCGTCTCTCGCTCTTGCTCTCATTAACATATGGGTGCCGAGCCCTGGCCCAGAGTTTCTCGTGTCTGGCAGTCAAGCAGGCTGCGAAATTGGAGTCAAACACAATGTATATAGAGAAACCAAGCTGAGCCACACAGTATTACACTTACAATCAGCGGACAGTGAAACACACACATTCAGGAGCTAAGAGGAGTGACTACGATTAATAAATACATAATAAATTCAGTATATATAGGTTTGCTGCACATTAAAAAGACTCAACATTATTATTTTTGATGGTTTCAATCTGGTAGAATGATGAAGATGAGATATGTTTCTCAAAATGTCAGGTACACAATATTAGTTTTATCCAGTGTGTAAAGAAGCTGTAGATGACCCCGTCCACCATATCACAAATGATGTGCCACAAGCCTTATTTCACAGCCAATACATATACGTGCGTCTGTTTTGGTTCATTCAAACTGAGGGGGGAACCCACATGAATAAATTCTGCCTCCACACAGGACACACCGCTTCACTGAAAAGTTTGACGAGTACAAAAATGATATGAATCACATGCTATGGTTCTCAACCGGTTCTCAAATCATGTGGACATTTTGGAGTGATGCATAGACAGCAGCACCATCCTCTGCACAACACCAGAGGAAGGGAAATATTTTGTTATGTTAATGTTTATCCCTGTGGTCGAGCTGCAGGGACACTTCATTTGGGGGTTTTCCCACAAAATTGGCACCCATCTGTAAAGATCCCTTAAGGCATTCATCTCATGGTTAAATGGATGATTAATAAATCACACAACATAGCTGCGCATTTTATTTTCTAACGTGGGTGCTTCATGGTGTCAGACACGAGAAGCACACAAATTCTGCTGTACATAAGACATCAGAGGAAAGACATCGTTGTCGTGACAGACCCCAGTTTGAAGTGTGAAGTGTGCCATGTGTGTGTGTGTTCAGACGACAGAAGGAGCGTGTGTATGCACAGTGTATGGGTGTGAGTGTAATAATGGATAGACAGATGGGGCCGTCTAGAGGAGCAGTTGATGAAGGCTTTACACTGCAGCTGCCCCTTTCTCTTCCCCTCTGCAGCAAACACACACTCACAGACACAAAAAAACATCTATTGGCACCACTGTGTGTGTGCGAGTGTGTTTGTGTGTGTGTGTGTGGTGGGCAGCTGCCCTGGCATCAGGTGGGCAGCTCCCATTCTACATGAAGAAAGCACAGCTGCTGTAATATGTAAAAACACAATTCCTCCAACACTAAACACTGCACACACTGATGAAGATGAACACACACACACACACACACACACACACACTTAGAGTGCAAGATCACCTATAATCTAAGGATAAGTATCAGAGACGCATACACACATTGTGAAAAAGTGCACACAAAATATACCCTCTGCAGTCTTATTACACACACACGCACACACACACACACACACACACACACACACACACACACACACACACACACACACACACACACACACACACACACACACACACACACACACACACACACACACACACACACACACGCACACACGCACACAGTCTGCATCCCTTCCTGCATGTGTCCTCTAATCAGATGCACATATACACACATGCACACAAACACACACCCACTGAGTCTGTATATTTCCCTAGATGGGAGAGAGATGAACGCAACAGACACGAGTAAATGCACAAACACACTGAAATTACTGTTTTAATCAGACGTGAACACACACACCCAGGCAAAATATTTCCCTTGATGTTCATACTGAAGATTGTCTCACACACAGACACACACACACACACACACACACACATACCCAACACGCCAGTTGTCTTCCAGATGCGCGCCAGACACGGAGACACATGTCCACCCATCGCCTCCTGTATCTGTGCAGACACATGTTGTGACGTGAGGAGGTTAGCCAGCTTGAATCAGGCCACTGGCACCTGACACCGGTCATCAGCGCAGCAGCTGTGTGACTGCATCGCTGGCTGTCGCTGAGCGTCTGCATATGTGTGCGTGTCTGCTGTGTGTCTGCACTCGTGGCGGTGCCCGTCCTAACAGCGGGACGTCATGACTCTCAGTGTTGGGGCGGGCGATGTCTACGTGGGTTGGAGGCCGGAATTTTTTTTTTTTGGAGGACACGGGACTGACGCTGGATTTCTTTATCCGACGGCACATTTTTTATTTTAGGATCACAATATGCTGCATTCATATTGCGGCCAGATGTGGATTGCGTCATAGAAGGGGAAGCCCTCCTTGATAGACAGTGAGCAGATGGAAACTGTGGGATCATGGGAAAAAAATCTGAAATATAAAATACTAATATTGGCAACATGCAAAAGAGGGCTTTTTATATTACTGTCAGTATTAATGGCATTCGTCTTACGTTCTGTATCTACGTATAAGTGATATGTCAACTAGGAAAATGTGTTGCCGCATCTGCTGGTCTTCATTTAACAAACTATCAGGCGTGAAAGAGCGAAGACAAATGTTCATAATCTATAACGATGAGCTCAGTCATGACCCAGCTATGTAGTTCCAGTTAGCGCTATTGGACGTTGTGTCTTTCAGTGAAGTATATGAGTGGTGTGGTCCCAATTCCACAGCTCCCATCGACTTCATTTCCAGATGCAGCAGGCGGATGTTTTCTGAGAAAAGGTATCTCCCCTCCAACGTTGGCGGAGACCAAAACAGAGCAAAAAGCTGAGCGAATATCAGACTCACATTCCTCAAATGGCTAGAAACACGAATCCAAATAAATGCGGAAGTTGTGTCTGCTACATGTGTAAACTGGTGATTGTTTTCGGCTTTAGCGGAAGCTGCCTTTAACGTGGATGACAACAATATAATGATTTTCTAATCCTAAATTTAAAAAATGGCATTGCTTTGTGAAAAACTGTGGATTTATCTAATTCTTTTAAAATGTAATTGCACAACACAGTGCTTTCTAAGATTAAAGGACATCCAAAGAGTGCATCCGTTCCATGACATTGATGCCAATGTCAGAGACA
Source organism: Scophthalmus maximus (assembly GCF_022379125.1). Lineage (NCBI taxonomy): Eukaryota > Metazoa > Chordata > Actinopteri > Pleuronectiformes > Scophthalmidae > Scophthalmus > Scophthalmus maximus. Next base: position 20,310,577 of record NC_061517.1, on the reverse strand, counting down.
TTTTTACAGTACGTGAATTAATGTCATCTCACAGTCGATGGGTTGAGCTCTGATCTTTATTTTGTCTCTCGACACGCACAAAGTCTTCCCACTTATCAAAGATTCATTAGCTCGCTAATATATCCATCTAGTCCTCCGTGCACGTCACCGATCCGTTAACACAAAGCCATATTCCTCCAGAGGGACTGCAGAGATAGTGCCCTGCTCAAGGACACAGAGGGTAATATATATGAAGCGATAGCCCACCCGGGAATTGAACCCACAACCGCAATGGCACATTAGCAGCAGCTGCCTGTATAAATGAAAAGAGAAAGAAAAAAAAAAAAGTGACGCAGAACAGTATCATATCAGCCTCCATCCCGGAGGTGGCAGAGATCCTGCTGTTGTAATTCAGATCACTGTGGCGGCAGTTTCTGCATCGCTCCATCCTCACCTGACACCGTGCTGACTTTGATAAAAAAGAAAAGGCTTTGAGTCTTTTTTCTCTCTCTTCATCCCTACTGTCCATTTGTCTCATTCTATAATACGTAACAGCTGGGGAATTCAAATGCAAATGAGTAGAGGGGAGACATTTTAAACGTGGCGGAAGCCACTCTAACGTGCAGTCCCACCGACGCACTCATTTTCTGCATGGAATAACTCAGACAGTGGGGGAAAAAAACGACAGAAAGGAAGAAGTACTGCAATTTCCTCAAAAGAAAACCATTTACATGTGGTTCAAATTGAAGATGGTTTTTTTTGCAAAAATTATTATGCTGGATCAGGGTTGGGGAACGTTCAAGCATCTTTAATGGACTGTAATACCATTTCCATTATTTATCCTTTGTTTGCACTGGATAAGCAAGCTGTCCACTCTCTCATCTAATGTACAGCGGGACGCGGCAGGCAGCGACGGTATGCCAGTGTGGCAGTGGGTTGTCTCCAATTGATTGCAGCAACATCTCCACTACACTTGTTAAGTGCTGCTGTTGGTTGAAAAATACAAAAACTTGACAGATAACGACACTTGTTGATTCATGTGGCCTGCATTAATGGAGGCTGACTCCAGTACAAAGTAGGCTAATGGCTGCGTTCATATTGCGCTTAAAACTATTAAGTGATTTACAATTTGCCTCTCATTGACTCGTTGACACACCGATGAGCTACTGCTCAAGGACACAACAGGATTAGTGGATGGTTCCCTCTCTGTGCCACAGCTGCTGTGCATCACATAAGTTTGGGAGGAAAAAAAAAGATTAGGAAAATCAGGATTAGTCTTTTAAACTTTATTAAGAAATTGCTTTCTACATCTTTAGAGAAAGACTTTACTGCCTTTAACATGCATTATTATTATCGACGAGGACTTCATTGTGTGCTGGATCTTTGACAAACTTCCAGACAAACACATCCATAATTCTGTACGTACATGCACAATTCCACCTTTTACAAGTACGCACAATAACTTTGGCTCTGTTCATCAGTGTGTCTCTCTCCCTCGCTGTGTCCCTCCACGCGCGTCCCTCGCTAATAAAAGGTTCGACAGAGGCAGCACTTTTTTTGCACGGCTGACGTACACTGATGTACTAATGGAGAGAGAGGAGACGTGGAGAGTGAGGGAGAGGACAGAGGGGGGAAGGAGCAGTAGAGGAGAGGACAGTTCACCCCACACACACAAATTCTCGAGGGAAGCAGATTTGCGGGCATGTGGCCCACCCCAGTTGGGAGAGTGAGCGCTGAAGGTGACACATAAGTGAGAGTGCGATTGGCGGGGGGTTGTAGACCAGAGAAGGGGAGGTGCAGAGAGGTGCCAGTGGAGAGAACGGGATGATAATTCAGTCAAACGCCAGCACCGCTCGCAGCAGTGATATGATCTCGGCGTGATTTACACACCAGTCTTCTCTCAATTGAAGACTTGTTCAGTTACACCAGCATAAAAAACAATGGTCCACTGACAAATTTATACATACAATTTCATAGATACCGTATGTCCACATAGTAGGAAGTACACACACACACACACATTCATAGTGTAAACTTTCAGATCACACCGTTGAGTGTCGCGTGCACACTGATGCTGTGGGAATGTACGCATGCGGGCGGTGTGTGTGTTCGTGTGTTGGACCCAGTGGGAGCCTGGAAGAAGAAGCTCCAGGCATAGACGACACCACAATTGCGCTCAAGGCCTCAGCAAAGCCAGTTGTGTAATTTGGAGAAAACAGATAGGACATTATCACACTAGCGTCCCGTTAATGGGACGAGGGTTGGAATTAGTGTGTTCAGGTGTTGTGCTCATCTGCTCATTATGAGTTTGCGGTGGAGAGAGGAGACACTCGGTTCCGCGTGCACAGAACAGGGGGAAACAGACAGCGGCCCCGGCCCAGGATTATCAATCATCCCTACCAGCGTGGTGTTTTTTTTGCCATTTAAACCAGGCTGTGCAGCCGATGCGCCGCTTCAATCATCATCTGCCAGTCTAAATGCTAGTGCTAATTAGCATTCACATGCTAAATTACCTCCCATCCCATGTTTCCTGATTAGGCTTAATCATTCTGACAGCTAGTTTCACTGCGAAATCTTGCAGAGCCAATGCACGCGTGAGCATCTGGAAGTCCAGGGAGAGATCTGAGGCCCTCTCATTCACTGGACACGGGGGTTTGAGGAGCTGGTATGCAGACGGGTACTTGGACAGGTGGTTCCCAGCCAGAGGGCGAGGCCCCTCCAGTGGGTCATAAGATAGATTTGAAGAGTCTCAAGTAGATTTACAGGCGCTATTAATTATTGTCAGTCTCACCGACTTTTCTTGAATCATTACTTTTTTTCTGTAAAAAAACTGGACGGTTTTGTCTCCTCAGGCCTCAAACAGACCATTTAATATAAACAAATCTGATGAATATAGAAAGATTGATCCCAAGTCAAAATAAAAAATATGTAAAATACTCCATTGCAAGGGAAAAAGTACAACAGCAAACTGTATCCGAGAAGTACGCGTTCTGTAGAAAAATGGCCCATATCCCTGATATTATATATTGTAATATGTACTACTGTAACACTGACTATATATGCCATTAGTGTGTATGTGGCATTTTTCTGTTGTAGCTGGTTGACAGAGTTAGTTCATTTACTTTACATTCAGACAGCTACACACGTGTGTATTCATGTTTTGGATTTTTCTCAAATCTTTGCTATTTTTGTGCAGTATTGGATAATTTGACCTCCTTGGGCTTCCAACAGTTATTCTATTGAAACCATTTGAGAGATTCAGGAAGTGAAATCTGACTTTGCTAGACCTGCTGAAAAAGTTGTCTGACATATGGTAGAAAGGGGACCCAACTTCAATACAGTTTGAAGCCGTCGAAATTGGAAAGCACTGTCTTTTTATGTAACAGCTTAATCTTTCACAGTCAAATAAACGCAGTGGAGTTAAATCACAAATGTACAATATGTCCCCTATATAGTAGGGAGTACTGTAGAGTTCTAAAGTAGGAAAATGGTGATGTAAAAGTCAAAATTGTACTTATACATGTTGTAGTAAATGTAAATTGAGTAAATGTACTGTCTGCCAGGGAAGTGCTCACAACAATAGTTATACATGTACTGTATATATTACAGGCAGTAATGTGTCCGTCTCTGTGTACTGCTTAAAAAATGGTGGGAGATTATGATTCAATCCACATAATATATTCTGATTATGATCTTACTAAGGGTTGATATCATTAAGGTGGGGGCGGGATGCCGTTAACATGGAGTGTTAGAAATACACTGTGCGTCACTGTGTGACAGAGCAGCTGAGGGGAAAACGTGGAGCATCTTGCCAAAGAGTGGATTAGATCATCTCGGAGTGGGAGAGGGACGTACGCGATCGCGGGTGCGCCTGAACCGGTTCCCCTGTGCCGCTCGGAGGGAGCCCCATCCGAAGTCTAACCAGTCTCACTTGTCTCCTTGTCTCAAGGCAGTCAAGTGCCAGCGTCGTGTCAATCAACCTGTTGGCACAGTTGCCTCAGTAGTGCTGTACTCCGACGCTGTCACTCAGGCTATCTCCCAAGATTGAAAGGATGGGCAAAGTAATTGGATTTGCTGCTAGCAGGGAAATGATGAAATGACATGACACCATCCCCCTTTCCCCTCTACACACACACACACACACACACACTCACACACACACCATTACACCACTCTGAGTAAATCTCTCTCTCCCTCCCTCCGTCTCTCTGTCTGTCTTGCCTCGTTTTGTTTCTGAAACCTGGAAATACTTCAGGCCGTTGAGGAGTTTCTCTTCATCTCCCCCGATGTGGCGAGAGTGCCGTGTTTCTCCCAGGCAGACGAAAGAAGGCGACGACACGAGGGGAATTAAAGGATTTCCAGGTGTTTTACTGAGAACCGAGGAGGTTTTTTATGTATTTATTTACTCTTTTTTTTTCCAGGATGTTTCTGGTAAATGGAGCACAAGGCAGCACACTGCAAATAATTGCCCCGACTACGAGATGTGATCGAAACCTCTGAAAGAAGCTACAGCAAGTGGAACTTGAGTTTGTTGATTTAGATTTTTTTTTAAACCTGTGTTTAAACAGTCGACACTCGATGACTCTATTATACTTTTGCTACTGTTCTACTACATTTTAACATTCAGCGTTACCCCTTCATCGCCACGTGCTGTGACCACAGTGAGCCCAGTTCAATTTGAATGGAGCATTACATTTAACTGTGGAACTATAGGTCCAATAATATCCTGCTATACCTTCTTTGTTATTATTATTCCACATAATACATTGCCCATCCATCATAATACATGCTCTGCGCTAAAGGTTAGGGTTGCAACTAACTATTAAATTCATTATCTCTCTTACTCTGCTGAATAAATCCGTGATTCATCAACGTGACGCTCAAATTTTCACTAAAACAATTAATCTATCGTTTTTATTTTAATATAGTTAACGATGAAATGGGACTTATCAATTCAGTGATTAATTGTTCCTCTGTTGATGCGCCTGATATCCAGATCATCACAGTGTGCGGTGCCAGTATTTTGTTATTGTCTGCATCCTTCTTCCTATTAACAACCGTATCCTAGCAGAGGCCATGAAAACACGGCACGGGGCTGTTAATCAGATATACACTCCATAACACCGATAAAGACCACGACAAGACGGAACCAGCCGGATGCTAATTTGACATATAGCTCAAAATCCAGAGCAGTGCACAGAGACAACATGTAAAGAAGACAGTCATTAACTCAACAACTGTACATTCTCTGATTAGTCAGTCAAGGCATTTTGATTATACTGATATTATAAAGCAGCACAGATTTACGCTGGTGTGCATCACAGCTCCATTTCTCTCTCTCTCACACGCACAGACACACACACACAGACACACACACACACACACACACACACACACACACACAAAGATGTCAGCACTTGTCCAATAGACTGCCTATATGTTTAAGATTTACAAGAGCGATTACATATTCATAGATCAATCAATACAGGGAGTCTGGCAGCCGCAGACATGTCCACGCAGGCAAACACACATTTAGCAGCATTCACATTGTAGGACTTGTAATGAGTGTGAGCGCGCGCGTGCATAGACATCGATACACTGCAGCTTTACATTTCATTAGGCCCAAGGAGCACAGTTTAACTCCAACTGAATAGCAATAAAACCACACAGACCGTAACCATCTCCCTCCATCAGCCTCAGCCTCTCAGTTTTTTCTGCAAATCTAGTTCAGCCATTTAACAGTTGTTCACTCAGTTTATTTAGAAATGTTTTAGATTTACAGCCCAAACTAATCCACTCGCTTGTCAGAGGAAAGACTCGCCAGGCACCAACACATGTAAAAGCCTCATAAACCAACTATAGCTTCGGTCACCGCTGATTTATAGTAATTGTTGTCCCGTCTCGCCGCGCCCCTGCTCGAACAGACGACTGCACGTAAGTGCAGCCGTCTGCATTGATCTGTGCGAGGACACCGGCAGCCTCCGCCTCCGCGTTCACCTTCCTCCCTCCGTCCCAGCCGAGCGCAGGAAGACCGGCCGGCTGAGAGGAAACGGGATTCCGATCAGTGGGATATCATCCAGGATCTGCTGACCCCACACGCTCAACACACACACAAATCATCTCTCTGCGCACATATACACACACTCACGCACACACAGACAGTCCAGGGGTCAAACGCAAGGACTAGTGGGCCGGGTTTCAGTCGACTTAGCAAAACACCAGAGACAGGAAGCTATGCAAGGTGTGCGTGTATCTGCGTGTGTGTGTGTTGTGCATATTATCCGACTATAAGAGAGCATATTCCACTGACTACACACAGAGCTAATACCTAAATGCTCATATTCAGACTGAAGAAACTGAATACTTTAGATGTATTTTAGTTCAGTTTGATAGAGGGTGACGGAAAGACGTAACAATTTAAAAACCACAGTGGACCTGAAAGAAAGAAAAACTCTGGAGAACATTTTCGAAACATTTACTGATGACATTGAAATGTGCTTCAGACTTTTTTAATGTCTTCGTTTGTTATCATGTATGTATTAATTCATTAATTAATTAAACCTCCTATCCTCAGGTGATTGTTTATTCAGTCTCTGGAGTATCGGTGTCACAGACACACTCATGTGTCCTGCTGAGGAAAGAAGTGGAAAAAAGAGAAGAAACACACACACACACACACACACACACACACACACACGCGGATCTCAGATGAAGGAGCAGCTGATTGGCACACACACACCATGCGGTCCACTCAACAGGGGTACTTGAGGAGCACACACATACACCTACTGTTAACCCACAGGCACACACAAAGGGACTCCATGCTGTGTCTCCGCGGAACATGATGGGGAATTACTGCTACTACTACTTACGTCTAGATATTGAGGCTCCAATTGCAAGTCTGAGCACAGAAACACCAGACACACACAACCACACACACACACACACACACACACACACACACACACACACACACACACACACACACACACACACACACACACACACACACACACACACACACACACACACACACACACACACAGCTTGGAATCTCATCACCTGAGGTTCCCAGGAGACACATACATAAGAAATCATCTTCATGCACACCTCCCAGACGACTCCGAAACCCTCCCTGGCTCCTGACAGTCCTGTGAGTGGACCACCGAGCAGCACTCGGCAAGATGAAATGCACACAGCTCCAGATTGTCTATGGCAGCATGAGCACCACGGCGCACGTCACCACTCCCAAAGAAGAACAAACAGACAAACAAGAACAAGCCGCCTGGCATCGCAGGAGGAAACGTTAACCTCCAGAGGCGCCGCTTTGCATTTTTCTTCCCACCTACCTGTGTGTGTCTTATTTGCTATGTTTCAAAGTATTCAATGACGAAGCGGTAAACAGCCATTTTAGGACAAAACACACAATACACTATGAAATGTACGCACACACACACACAAACACTTTCACACCTGATGTGTGCGTGACATTTCTGATGACGAAATCACTTGTCAGCTATGGCAAAACCAATGACCATTAAAAATACATCACAAAACGCCAGTATTGTTCCAAAGTGAGAATGATTTTTTCGACACATAGACATAAACTCTCTCTCTCTTTCTCCGTCTCTGTCTCCCATTGTGATTCATGTCTCACATCATTCACGATGTATAAGGAGCCGGAAAATAGACAAACCAATAAAAATATAAACACTGCGTCACGTGACGCAAAACAGCAAAACATTTCTTTAGCTGTGATATGTTTTATCCTCTGTGGGTATAAAAAAAAGTTGAGCCAAAGTGGATCAAAACAGTCATTTAGTTTTTCCCCTTTCCTCTCCCAAAGTGAACACGGCCACGAGCCGCCAGGAGGTGAGTCGCGGGGTTCTTTCGCAGCACAACAGCGCTCTCAGAGCGAGCGCACACACGGTCACAGACTCAAGGAGACCTACCTTCTTCACGCGTCCGCTCCGGGTGCCGGTGAACGCCACAGTGTGCCCGCGGTAGTCGTAGGCCGCCACCGAGGTCATGCCGTCGTCCTTGTCCACGTAGAGCGGGATGCCCTCGATGGCGGTGGTGCCGCCTAGAGGCTGGTTGAAGTCCTGGCCGCAGAAGTTGTCATCTATCTGCAGTGGCTGCGGCGCGAGGCGGAGAGAGAGAGAGAGAGAGACGTTAGTTCAAGCATGAGGACTTTTTTGAATCCCTTTGGTTAAACCGACATTAATTCTTAAAGAAGGGGGAGGCTCTTCCGGTCTCCCCGGCACTTAGTCGACGCTTTATGGTGCTGGGGCGAAGCCGATCCGCTGCGGATTCAGTGAGAAATGGTGTGAAATGAATGGCCGTCGTTAGGAAAATTAACTTCAGTTTCCTCAACTCCCCTTTTTTTTCTTTTTCGCAAAGTGATCTAATCTCACCGGTGTACCCAGCTAAGTCTTGCGTGACGGCTGTTTTTTGTCCTCCACGCTGTCCTCCTCCTTTGATTGTTTCACAGTACATGATGTCAACCCGGGCAATTTGGCGTCTCGGCATGGCTTTGACTGAATGAACAGCTGTTTGCTAATGTTTTAATCATTGATCCTCTTTGTGTACAGCGTTGGCGGTGTCGTTTCTAATAAGAGACGAGCCGATGCAGGGAGTGGATCAAATGGAAGTTGAATAAACACGGGGCGAGGGAGGGGGCGAACACATGAGCAGGACACATGGTGCGGATGACAGAGAAACGGCGGCGAGTAAATGATAGGTCAGATTAGCATACCATAATCAAAGTGTCTCATGTAGGTTCCCTGATCTGCTGATATGTCACGCCTGATTTATGGACACGCGGTATGTGTGTACGTATGTGAGCGGGGGGCTGTAATGGGCATGTCATTAAAAGCCCGTGATAGCGATGCACGCATCAGGAGGTTCCCCCCTGACTCTGACATGTGTTACACAGATAATCAACTGCATCTGTATCACTGGAAACACGCAAACACACACACACACACACACACACACAGTCCTGATGAGAAAACACACTAGGAAATACACAACTTCACTTCCACACACCTCTGACAGGAGATTAATCAGATGCACATTCCTACACAAAGAAATACAGACATGTAAAGACAAGCACACTAATGAACGCACACACACACACAACACACACACACACACACACACACACACACACACACACACACTGCACATAAGTCAGGTGTCCATCCAAATGTAGCCAAAATGTGGTTCCAGAGATAAAAACTGATTTAAATTCCCTCCCCCGCTAATATGGTTATACAAATTATACAAGGTGGATAAAACATCTGGTGGCTGTAATTCTCCAGTTGGATGCCACTGAGTGGTTGAATGAAAAACATATGATGGAAAAGATGTTTTTGGTTGTTTCATGTATTGATTGGAGGAACATTACGTCCTCCTCGTTTCCCCACGCAGATCTGAAGTTGTCATCTGCTGCTACTCCGAGTCACTTCATCAAAACGGAGGTCCGCCGGACGTTTAGGTCTCGCGCTTCGCATCATGATTCCGCCGATCAATCTGTGCAAATGTGTTTGATTTGTTATGTCGGTACAAACCGACTTTTCCAGCCTCAGCATGAATGGTAGGATAAAAAAAAAATGTTCCGCGGTATTTTCCGATGATCACCATTAGCGTTGCCACAGCGGTATTTTGATGTGCATATTAACCGGATGCAAAAGCATAATCACACATCACACAGGGAATTCACTTGCAGACATGCAAAAATGAAGAAGAAAGACAAAATTCCATTCACAAGGAAACGCACGCAAACAGCAACACATCAACTAGCCACACATGCACGAGGAAGAACAAAGCGCTCGCACACGCGCACACACACACACACACACACACACACACACACACACACACACACACACAAGAGATCAGGCCCCGCACACTACACAAGTGAACCATCCAGCTTTCTCTTGTTCATTACAAGACAGATTATCTCCATAAAGACTAATCAATCACGTCACCCCTACAAAAACTGCAAAGCTGTGTGTGTGCACGTGTGAGTGTGTGTGCTGCAGTCTCAAAACATTTTTGCCAAAATGCCTGTGGCGGACATTGTCTGCCTTTTACCAGACTTTCAAAGGCAGCTAGAAAGTCCCCCCCCCCCCCAGCAAAGTTTAACTTCAACGAACAAAGACACAAAGTAAGTCAACGGGATTGACAGCGGGGATGAGAAACACACACACACACACACACTTTACATAAACATGTTCTCAATTTTGGAAATGTTTTGCGGGTAATTTGAGAGGGAGAAAGGACAAAAAGGGGCAGAAAACAAGAGCAAGTCAAAGGGAGGAAGGCGAGCGAAGCGATGCGGAGAAGACGGGCCCAGATATGAAGAGGAGGAGAGAAGCAGACAGGCAGACATCGAGAGAGGGAGAGAGGGAGGCAGGAAGGGAGGGAGGGAGGAGGGAACAGAGTAGAGGAAGAGATGGCCATGCCTCGGCGACAGTGTGAACTCTGGCCTTGTGTCCCTGCCACACACTTCCCCTTGTTTCCTCTGATAAAGACAGACCAGAACCAGACCTTTTTCCATCACCTCACCCAGCCTCCCTTTTCCCTTCTCTGCATCCATATACTTCCCTCGTCTTTTTTTTTTTTATTTTAGAAGGCTTCACAGAGACGGACCGGTGGGAAACCATGTCATTCCCAGAGGGTTAATCTTTCGCTTTTTTCCTTCTTCCTGCTTTTCACATGCCCGCAGCTGTCTGAGACCGTCGTTCTTTCCCTTTTTTCGTTCCTCCCTTTATCGGGACGAGGATGCTTGGTAGCAAGCATTGAGGGGTCACATGACGGTTGAGATAAATAACTGTTGCAGAAGTCTCTCGACTGAGATGAAAATAAACAATATGGGGAAAAAAGACTTATGTGAAGATGGTCAAAATGAATTTGTACTGAACGCCTACTGTATACCACGACCTCAATATTTCTGCTCCACCAGAAACCAGTACTGCTGTCCACTTTGTGTCCAAACCAAAAGTCTTAAGTTACACGAGAGGAGTAAAAAAACTGAAAAAGAAATTGTTTATAATATCAGCATGCAATAGCATCGTTTGGCCTGGATTTATTTACACCAGGCGCCTCACTTCGTGTAAACCAATCTGCATTCCCACTGTTTGTCAAGCTCGCGCGCGGCAGCGAGATCGCCGTCTTCCCATCGCGCTGAGGACGCTGATGGTTTGTTATGTTCAGCCTGACTTGCATCATTACCGCAGAGTCAACAGCTCCGATTGAGGCACGGCGGAGCGTTCAGTCGACGTGTTTCCCGCGGCAGACAAATGCGGCCTCACACAGACTTGGCATCTGCCGGCTGTTTTGTGCCTTGTAGACGTGGCATTCCCGCAAGTCCGCCTGCTCTGTCATTCCTCTACGCCGACTCGCCAGGGAGATGCTGAGGCAGTTTCACTCAACGACACACCACTGACGGAAAGAGAGGTCACCATGATCGTATATGAAACCTTTTTTTTAACTCGTCATAATCATTTAATCCTTTTCAAATTCATTCCTGTTTCGATGCGACCCTAGCAAACACTCGGTGACGAATGCAAGGGGCGGGTGATGACCCCATGGACACTACACTGCATGTCCCCAGACACTGTCGCTACCTGATCTCAGGGGGAAATTAAGAAGCATTTAGGGGAGACGGAAAACGCTAGATGCATCAAGTTACAGTGACATTGGCTGATGTCCCTGTTGCTCCTAACGCACTGTGGAGTAAAATGGCCCCGATTTCAACATAAACCACCAACAACCACACGGCACTCTGGGGCTGTTGGTGCGTCCGTCCGATCCCCGATCAGTTCAAGCAGTGGGTGAAAGAACAGTCTGTCTCACGGTCCGTACATGTGTTTCTGTTTGTGCGTGGATAGTTGTTTGACAGGTCATTGTTATCGCTTCGTGTCAACCTTGGTAATTAACTACAGTTGTAGCGTGGTCAAATAACATGATGTGCCTTGTGTCTTTTGGGGACATATATGTTGATACACTATGTCAGAGGGAAAAAGTAATTGTCTGGTCATACAGGCAATGTTTTGCTACGAAGAATAAACCTAACCATGGCATGGTTCACGTTGTTTTTTCAGCATTCGACATGGCTGAAATAGCTCAGGACCCCGAGCCAGTGGAGCCAGGCGAGGGGCTAAACAGGCTCCGGTGTATCACCACCATTCTCTGGACTGAGGTACAGTAGAGCTGACCTGTTCCGCCAGTAGCCAAAGGAAAACCAATACATATTCCAATCAAATTTGTAATTTGGGTAATAGAGTGATAGCATGAATAAAAGTGAATCAGCAATCTTAATCAGATACAAGATACTTGAAATGACATGAGTACGTTGGGCCTGTGTCCATTTCACATTGGTTCATGCAGCTCCACTCATATATACTGTACTGACCCGGACACAGGTTCAATAAGTGGATGTCCAACCGAGGCCATTTCTGACCTATGGACAATCCGAACAGGGTCACAATCAAGAAGGCACTAGTGCACTTTCATGACAGGCTCATTATTGGACACGTTCATTAATGGCCAGTTCACATCTTTTAAAAATGTAGATGTCTTGTCCAATCCCATATTTTCCCCTCGTCTCACAGAAAGCTGGGGCTGGCAGGCATGAGATGCTAGCAGTATTTCAATGACAAAATAATAGTTTGGTTGATACTTCTAAAATGTTAGATTGTTTTATCACAAAAAGCCATGAAAAGAACTAGATAAACAGTTCTAAATTGAAAAATTACTTCCAATCATATATGAAAAACATTATGTCTATATTTGTATTGGATGTTTTCAAGTTACATTGGTATGACTTTAGGATATTCACCTGCATGAGCATACAGACTTCGCTGTAAATCTGTGTTAAACCTGGTCCCTCACATAAAGGTGACCCGCTGTAGTCTTTTATTAGGACTTTCATAGACTCCATATAGGTTTTCCCCGTTGGCCTGCTGGACCTCTGACCGTGTTATCATTATTAATACATATAGCTCATACCCAGGACACTGTACATAACACTTTAACACACCAACACACACACATTTGTTCTATTTCCAGGGGGTTGGACAAGGACAGAGTCCCCTGTGTTGTCCTTGCTGAAGACCTCTGCTGTACATAGACGCAAGCTGGCCCCTGGCAACACGCACACACACACACACACACACATACACACACACACACACACACACACGCACGCACACACATACGTAGACTCCTGCCAAACTCTTGCTGGGTGAATGATGATGGGGTGATGAGGGAGAGAGTGGGGCAAGTGAGATCAAGGGAAAGGAGAGGAGACCATGGAAGAAAGAGGGAGATAGAGGGGAGAGACGCAGGGGAAGGCTAAGGGTCAACAGCGCTCTTGTCGCCACTAATGAGGCTCAACCCAGTAAGAGAGAGGGAGAGGGAGAGGGAGAGAGAGAGAGAGAGAGAGAGAGAGAGAGAGAGAGAGTGTGGATTCAGCCCTATGAATTCTCCATTAACCGTGTTCACTTGAGAGCAGCAGTGGCCATACTGTGGTTTCAGAAGAAGTGGCACTGGGCAGAACATGTAACCAACATTACCACAGTAATAGCAAACACACACATGCCCACCAGGCTCTCTCTCACACACTCACTCACTCACGCACACACACACACACACACACACACACACACAACTACCTGCAGACAGACAGACTGTGCATTTCATTTATGTTCAAAATGAATATATTCAAATGCACCTTATACGGTGGGGTAAAATGATCTGAATGTTGGACCACACGTTATGTGTACTAAACTTATTATAGATAAAAGATTATCAAGTGCACTGGAGTTCACTTTACCACAATAAAAAGCACAGCATAGCGCATATATGTAGTAATGTTAAATTGAACATTATTTCAGAAACTTCACAAAAGGGTTTAAAAAATATGTGCAATAGCTCTGAAAGATGCACTTGGATGGATCCTAACAGGCTTGATACCAGATACGTGGCATACAGTATATTTCAATGCTATTTCTGTTATACTTGCGCGTCTAAGTACTATTTAATTTCTTCTTCCAGCGTCAGCGAGGAAGCCGCTGTGAGACAGTGAAATTGGTCTTTGAGACATAAAGGATAACTCACTGTTTGAATTGCTCTCTGCGACTTATAACGACTCGTATGACGATGTGCTGCCGCTCTGTTTGATCGCTGCTGCATTTTAATTGGTGTCACGTCAAGCTACTGCCGGTGTTAGTGTCATTTCCCCATTTGGCTTTTTGCGGTGTTTGGGATCGAGTCTAGTTTGCCTCGTGTTCATTCCCTTTGTCGTGACTCTGCTCGGGTTCCTTTCAGGTTGGGTTTTCAGATCGTTGGTGGTTTTTTGGGGGGAATTGATTCGAATGTGTCCGGTTGAGGTAGGTGATCAATAGTTCCCAAAAAGAAAAATAACAGCAGCAAAACCTTATTGAACAGGAGCATTGCTCCTGTACTATTGGTGTGTGTCACAATGTATGTATGTGTGCATCTCTCTCCTGCTCTCTCTCTCTCGTCAGATCACTGCAGTGTAATTTGTTGGGAGCGAGAGCAGCAACATCTGTCCAATCGACTTAAATTGTCAGCGGGTTGTTTTTCAAATCTTTATTCATTTGCAGAGATGTAAGAAAACACTGAGTGATCACATCACATTGAGTGAAACGGAGCGAGAATGGGCGAGTTAGAGATGGAGATTGAGGTAAACAGAGAGGGAGTGAGAGAGAGAGAGAGAGAGAGACAGAGAGAGCTGTTGTCAACCAGGTCTCCAGAGAGACAAATGTCTCAAGCATCTCATCATACAGCACCGGCATAAACACGCCGCCCCAATCCCATGGTGAATGAGCGAGTGTGTGTGTGTGTGTTTCTCTGAGTGTGTGTGTGTGTGTGTGTGTGTAAGTTAAACATGGCTCTTGTCTGTATTCCCATGGGAGAAAGCTAATGTTGAAGTGAGAGTTGTACCCCTGAGACGTGCTGGCTGATGCAATGAACAACAGAACTTGCAGAGTGGAAAAAAACTGCATTTAATTAAGTGCGTGTTCCTATTTTTTTTGTGGTTTTTTGGACAGCCAAACTAGGGAAGAAGAAGTCAACAACACACAAGCGCGCGCACACACACACACACACCCACGCATACACTCCCATGGCCCACATCCAGGTATTTATTGTGACTTGGCGTTGGAAGCGGAGAACAACACTGGTTGGCCTTTAGTTTTCCCCAGTGAGCCAATATCTGCTCTCTAATTGGTTGTTAATGAGTGTGTGCGCGTGTGTTTGTGTGCGTGTGTGTGCGTGTGTGTGTGTGTGTGTGTGTCGGGTTATATGAAAGAGAGAGAAAGACGGTGTGTATTTGTTTTTGTGTGTTGCGGGGACAGGAGGACCAGTGGGGGTCTTAAACATCTGTCTCAGACTGGGCCACTCAGAGCTTTGACCTGCTTAAACACAAAATACACACACTTTGTGGTTTAATGTGGATGTGTGTGTGTGTGTGTGTGTGTGTGTGTGTGTGTGTGTGCATGTGGGGGAGCAAAAGTGAGTCTGAATTGGAAAAGAGGAGAGTGTGCAGGCTTTTGCATGATACACACACACACACACACACACAAACACACACGCACACACACACACACACACACACACACACACACACACGCGCACACACACACACACACACACACACACACACACACACACACACACACACACACACACACACACACACACACACACACACACACACACACACACACACACACACACACACACACCCACACACACACACACACACACACAGTGGACGTTTTGCAGACATCTGGCAGTGATGGCAACAGAACTGTGGGCATCTGCATCTCACACCCCTGCACACACATGCACATAAACGCACACAAACACACAATTTGTCACTAAAGCCTTTTGTGTCGATGTCTCAATGGAAAAATAAGGCAGCATGGATATTAATTTTATGTTTTAGAGTTACATATTATAGTATTTTGAGGACTTTAACACGCGTTAAGGACAAGAGCTAAAAAGGAGCACTGGGGCCGATCACAAAATCATTTCCGTCTGCTGTCGTCACTTTCAAGTGCAATGTGGAGATTCTGGTCACTGCTCTCGAGCCATAATTTGATGAGCTTGTCCCTGTTGTTTGTGTCTAGTGGTTTAGTAGAATTCACACGAGGAGTATTCAGGTGACGCAAAACACACAGATCACTCGTTTGCGGTGACGTGCCAAGAAACAATAATGTGCAAGTAAAGGCGGAGAAGGATGTCTGTTTGGAAGTGGTTTCAAAAGGTCAAAAAATTTCACATTTCAGAAATGTTCTGTAATAAAGGCAATTCATTAAACATCATTTTGTTCAACTTCACAGGACGGGACTCATGTTAAATTTATCCAAATGACTAATTTGCTTAAAACTTGTGTTTTCCTTTGATGTTTGCTACATTACAACTGGAAATAATAATTCTACAAGTATAAATATGTAACTATTCAACCATAAGTTAAAATCAATTCAAAAGCTATTTAATCTATATTACCGATACACACACACACACACACACACACACACACACACATACACAAATAAACAATTATCTGCATCGAGACCTAGTAAATGTTTGGACCGAGTATGGTTCCATTTGCATGATGAGAACACCTTAAAACAACTGCTTGCATAGAAATTGTTTGAAAAGTTGATAAATATTGCAAGATTGCGCAATACGCTAATTAAAGGTGACATATTATGTTCATATTCAGGTTTATACTTTTAATTTGGTAAGAACCTGAAAAGGTTTACATGCTCTAATGTTCATAAATGGCTTCAGTTTCCTCACACTGCCCATTCCTGCAGCTCCTCTTTTCACCCCGTCTGAAACGCCTCGATTCATGTAAGCCACTCCTCCCGATGAACCCCAGTCTGCTCTGATTGGCCAGTTGGCCCAGTCGGTTGTGATTGGTCAACTGATTTAAAAATGTGCAGGAAATGTCACGCCCCTTCACCAGAAAAGTGAAGATTCTCAGATTGCAGACGGGGTTACCCCCAAAAGAGTCAGACTGTGACATCAGAGTGGGAGAGAAATCTGAACCAGTGGTTCAGAGCTTCAGGCTGTAGGGTTCAGCCAGCTCACAGAAAAAACAACAGGGTGGTCTTTTTTCACAGTTAGTGGACCGGCAGACTCCACAGATACACACTTTCACGTGCACAAACACTGAAAAAGTGATTTTTGTATAATATGTCACCTTTAACACATTTAAGATGTTATCGATACTCTTCTCGCCTGTAAAATGTGTGTATGTAAGTTAGAAGTTTATTCATGTCTATAAAAACCGCACAACTTATTTTTGAAAGAGAAACGGCCTATGGGGAAACTACAACACAAAACCATTTCCGTCCAATGATGTAACTTCATGACATGTCACGAACATTCCGGTACAGTCCATGCTTAGTCATTCACTACTGATGAAAATGTGACTGCCCTGTTGGAAACACTACCACTGATTTCATCGTAGCAAACAAAAGTCCAATGGGAGCACAGGGCACTGCCAACATCCGTTGTACTGTATGGTCATGATTCTTGCTTAGAGAGCAAGGCATCACTGGCCTGATTCTTTCTTTTTTTTTCTTGTTTTTTGGCAAAAGGTTTTTTACTTCTCTGTGAGTTCACCATTAGAGGGAAGGCACTTTGACATTTCAGCATCTGCTGTTTTGGCTCGGGTGAAATGAGGAGTATTAAGTTGGATGTGGAGGGGGAGCCTGGCAGCGAGATGTGCTCTGGTGGAACCAAAAGCTGCAGGCGAGAGAGAGACAGAGAGAAACTTCGGCCCCATAGGTCAGAGTCAGAGGAGGAGCTGGGGGGTGCCAGGAGAGCAACATTTATTTTGCAGCCAGATTTATTCCTCGCGATTTCTCTGCTCATCCCCTACCCGTACTCGGATCCTGTTTACTTTCATTCTTTGATTCCTTTGTCGTCGTTTTTTTTCTTTCATTCTTCTCCCCCCCTCTCTGATTGAAAACAGATGTGTCACTGTGTGTGGAGCTGCAAAACACACACACACACACACACACACACCCTGACTGACCTGCAGCCCTGAGGTGTGAACGTGTGTGGAGAAAAAAAGAGATGAAAATACCTGTAGTTTGTATTTTTGTGTATTATAGTGCATGTCAATATTTTTTTGATATTTTTCAATTTTCTTTCTTTAAGTCAACAAAAGGAAAGATAAGACATAAAGGAGGATATGAGACTTCCTATAATATAACTACCTCTCTGCCATCCTGTCTTCCTTCTTCCATCCTTCATCACAAGGATCCACATGTGCAGCGGGCTTCATCAGCAAGCCTCCATTAGTCGCGCTCAATATACTTTGAAACACCTTGAAACACTCTTTTGGGATAATTGATTTTAATTGCGGAGGTTAAACAAGGCGGCTGAATCGCGAAAACGCGAGCCTGTCGCTCCAAGTGTCAAAAAAACAAGGCGCAGCGCATTCAAACTCTTGTCAAGACATGCAAGACTCCCGTGGGAAACTCTTTCGGGTCGAAATTCCATGAAGGTGTGGAGATTAAACAAAAAAAAATGTACAAAGTAGAGGAATCCCGTAGAGATGGAGACAAGAGATCTGTGAGGAGAAAAGGGCTCAGCTCCAGTGCTCTGTTGTCAGTTGACCATATAGGTTAATGTGCCACAGTGGGACAGTAGCTCACTCTCTTTACCCCAGATGGCCTCGGCCTTCGACTGAGCTACTTCCACATGGACAGCTCCAGTGTGGCGCTGTGCGTTTTCTGGCACAGGAGACGTTTGTTTGTCGAGCAGTGATTCAAATCCTCTTTGTGCTTGTAGCATTTATTATGTCATTAAAAACATGGAATCCTAGGTTCGGTGTCTTTTACCTTGATAAAAAGTGAGGTCAACGATCCTGAAACGTTATGCTATCCTCATGTTTTTGTGGTTAAGCATATAACAATAAAGCATGCTCGTTTCCTCCGGCTGCTGATGCTTCATATCTTGGCTGCATTTGAGTCAGATACAAATTTCTTAATTCCATATACGCGTTTATATGGATGTCTACTATTCAATGTGGATATCCACAGCCGACAGCTCTCCGGATGTTTAGATAGATACGAGGATCAGCATCTGGCCTGGTCCAGATATATTTAGATATGGATCAGTATCAGCCAAAAATAATCCCGGTCCAAAGTCAACCACCTTACTCACTGCGCTCTAAAGTGTTTGGTCCACCTCAGCCGGGCTGTCGCTGTGTCGGGTGAGTGACACATCCGGGTTCACCATCGCGTGAGTGACTTTGAGCCGTCGGACACCTGGATTGGCACAGTACACGGGTTCGGACACAGTCGGGTGACGAACGGGCCCTTTTCACAGATACGTCACAGTGAGAAAAGCAAGTTGTAAATACTTAAATGAATTACTGGGACTCTTGAATTAAAACAGAGTCAGTGTCAATGTTATCAGGGACACCGGAAAGAGGCCGACACTTTTACCTCTTCTCTCTCACACACAAGCAAACAGCAGCAGTGTAGCAAACCTTCCTGTAGCAGTTTGTCATTTGTAGCCAGCGCTGGCCATGACTCCCCACTACAACACCCCCGTTCAACTGCAAGTGGACCAACAACGCCATCCATCTTCTCTCAACCAGATACCGTCGCATGGGGCCGGGTGATGAATCAGAATGAATCATTATCACAATATAATTTTCATCAATAGCCATTTAACAAAAGTCCAATATGCATGAATATAATCCATTTTTGCAAGCACGTTGAGGACGTATCACACGTGATTGGTTTTAATGTTTTGCTTTTAGTTAGTAGAGTAAGTAAAAAGATTTAAAACTACAACCTTCACTCAGGGGCAAGAATCTATCTTTACATTTCAAAGAAATTATAGTTTGACAATTCTTGTGATAAATAGGGATATTGACCGATTTCTTTCTTTATCTTGATAACATGTTAGGCCTTATCACCCAGCCCTATCGTCACATCAGTTTCAGGAGTTGCACAGTCTCCCAGTTAAGCTTTTATTCATCTCAATCATTTTAAACTTAATAATATTAAACCAGGACCTTTTTCGTTATTTCAATCTACTATATATACAGTTGTGATGGTGGAGGAGGCTCATGTGTGAAAGAAACCTGACTGGGTCTCGTATAGTTTAAGTTGTTGTATGTTTTGTTTTTCCATTAATAAAAGAGTTGCCGCTGAGCAGCTTATGTTCTGGTGTGTGTGGGGTGAGTGACCCAGGGTGGCAAGGATGTTTGCCACAACAGTGTATAAATATGGAAAGATTGATAGATCAATCTTGGGTTAGGGACTCAAACTCCACAAACAAGACTCAAACTCGAAATATATTTCCGCAGATTAGTATCAGGGCAAAAAAAACTCAAAACGTGCTGGGTAAATCCCTAATAGATATCTGGATGTCCAGATATATCCCTAGAAATAGATAAACGGATATAGACGGAAAGATTATAGATACTGTAAAACTTTTGGGTGGGGGACACATCTGCTACATTTGGCCTACATTCACCAAATGTAGGCAAACATCACATCTGCGATCCGGCCAACATGCTCTTTCTATGTAACACAAGCCAGATGATGCTCTTTAAACCGCGCTGTCCATCTGAGCACTGCAGACTACAATCTGTGTAATCTGAACCAAAGCCTCTCCTGACAGCCATAATCCAATTATTACAGACCACTACAGGGATTCACCCAAACATGGCAGTCTGTGAAATACTGTATTCCACTGTATTGTGTAAGTGGAAGGAACAGACACAGAGGCGTGAGTGCTGACTGAAGGGGCACGGGTCCAACTACACACATTCATGCACATGGCAGCTCACACGTTCCTATTCACCGGATTTACTGTATGTGGCAACCTTTTTTTGTTTGGCTGGCTCACAACGCCGATGTACAAATTTGGGAAATAAACTTGTTCCATATTAAAGGAAAAACCAAGTCAACAGAGATAACGGTAATTTGATTTAAATATGTAATAATTGTGATTACTAGTAACAAATATTTCACATGCAGGACATGTTTTGGAGCTCAGTTAGTACAGTGTATGCTTTTTGAATTTTTTCATATTTTCCATATTAGCTGATGATGTCTCTTAAAATGCGTGTGTGTGAGAGTGTGTCCGCGCAAGCATCTGCACAAAAAAATATGAAGCCAAGTGTAACTTTAAGCTATATCTCATCTCACAGCGCCTGCTGCGCAGCTAGCAGGAAAGCCCAAACACAGCTGGGACAGAAACCAGAAACACACAAACACACTCGCGCGCACAGACACACACACACACACACACACACACGTGCATTGCAGCGATCCCACATACACGTTTTCACAAACACACATTAATACACATGTCAGTCATAGACCCACAAAAACTCATACAACCACAGTATGAATACACATGAATCAGACCAATGAAAAATCACTCCCTCCATTAGATGCTGTAAGGTCAGCAGTGTGTGTGTGCTGCACAGATTTGTATTGACCAGTGCGTGTTTATACAAAGCGAACAAGAAGTCGCCTTTTTTTTCCTCCTTTAGAGATATGAATTAGACTTCCAGAGTGTTGTGTTCCTTCAGAGCGGATTGTGAGGTGAACTCAGAAATGATATTTGTCATGGACACAACCAAAGTTTAGGCTTTTGTGCATCGCTGCACCACTTGACCACAACTAATTACAGACTTTCTACTGACGCACAACAACTGTTTGTTTCAAAATGCCACACTCGAGTTCTCTAACTTGTGAAATCTCTGTTAGACCACTGGTGAGCTTCTGAGGAAAAAAAAGATCATACAGCTTTAAAGCTAAGTAGCCACAAGCTCCGAAATTCTACAAATCCACAGGAAGCTGGCACCCGCATGAGTCTATAGCGGCCATTAATCCATTTTGTCATGTGCTAAAGTTAACAATGAACACCACTGTGCAATAAATCTAGTTCACAGAAACCATTCATACTGCAGTTGGATCTGAGAAATTCTCCCATTGATAATTTACTATAAATTAGGGAGGTTTCGCAGCATGATGGGCCCCGTGTGAGTCAGCCCGAGGCGGAAAACATCACAAGACAAAAACGTATGGGGGAAGTGTTCCAGCTGAAGTCATTAAAATGAGTGGAGGTACTGAATGTATGTAGCATTTTGCAGTGTCATGCATCAAAATGTCTCGAGAGGCTGCAGAGAAAAACTGCACCTCATCAAACAGCCTTTCTCCCAATAGACTGTATCCTAGACAGCATTTGACAGCAATTCACCTCGGCACTGAATGTATTTATCACCGCACTGCCACAAAAAGTCATCTTTACAAGTCATTGAATCTCCCACCGAGTCGAAAAAACTTATTTTAAACAGGGAGGAAATTCTACCTTAGATTACACCATCTGTTTCCAGAGTTGTTTCACCGGCACCACCATAGAAAAAAGTCAATATGGTGTCAAAAATCATAACACACTTTGGCTCCTGAACTATAGGCTGAGTGACATGTGTTCCATTTATAGAGTTCATACTATGAATGAAAGAGAAGGACCTTATTTTGGAAAGGTTCCTTATGAACCCTATCAATTCTGCATTCATATAATCATCTTTAACACCAGCATTGATTTGCAAATTGATTAGACTGAAAGTTGAATTAGATGAAACTGTATTTAAAGATTTTTTCAGATGATTGGATATTTTTTCCTTCTAAATAGGTTAAATGTCACCACTCTCATCACACTGTTATTAATTTTGGACATTCATAAGGTGCCCTGAAACACGCATTTAAATTGAAATGAATACAAATTGTGTCAGCACAATAGTAGGCAATTGTTTTTACAAGGTTGAAAAGGTGATAGAATTTGTAATTTGAAATGGAAATGCGTCGGTGTGTCTTGTTCTGCTGCACCTTACTGGGAAAAGAAAAAAGAATAAAGATAATACTGCTTCATGTAAAGTTGTTTACAGCCAAGGACTGATGTACTGTTTTACTGTTTGATGCGGTGTGTTTGGTATAAATGGCCTAAGATAAAAAAGCTGATTAAATATATTAAATTCAATCGAATGCGAGGCTAAATATTATGTGATGTTAGCCTGTTTGACAAGATAACATTGTTAGTTGTCATTATCCCATTGCGGTTTTTCTGAATAAAAGTGTCTGTTGCTGTAGGAAATGATTTTGAAAAGTATGATTGCCATGAGCCTCAGCAATCGTGAACAAACTTACATGGGCTGTAAACTCTGCACTGCATTTAGTACATTTTTCCAAAATTGAGCTCATGAAAATCACTGATTTTGATGTATTCATGTTTTGTTAGGACTCAGAATACCTGGAAAATTAGGCAAGTGTGCTGGGTAATTTTAACACTGGACCCAGTGTATTTCTGGATATAATAATCTGTTATGGTATAAGTGCATCAATGTATTGGTTCAACTGGATTTTAACCAATGTTTTAGCGATTGGACAACTACCAGGAGACTTCATCGGTGAGTTGCAACAATTGTGTAATCGTTAGTGGTCTGACAAAGGTGTAGATTGCACCTGCGATGGTTGTATCTTGAAATAGTATTCATTAATTGAATCACAATGTTCATAGCTTTCCAACAGTATGCCGCTTACACACTGGAGTTGTGCACATAAGAGTTGCGCATAATTGTGCACTTAATAGAGCAATGCTCTTTTGGAGTCGCTGTATAGTTTTTATGTACCTATAATTTAGCTTTTGGAAACAGTAATATACTAACATATAACCATTATCTAGGTCACTGCAAACCCGGTATGGTGGTAACATGCATCAACTCATTAAAGATAACTTTTTTTCTGCATCACATATTGAGGAAACATCAGCGAGCATGATGTAAATGCAGCCGTTAGAGCCACGCAGCAGGTCTAAAGCGTGATGCAATGTGGGTGATCCATCCGCCCAGGCACAGGCTAACGGTAATGAGCCTGAAGATACAATAGAGAGATAGAGAGAGAATGATGGAAATGGACACACACACACACACACACACACACACACACACACACACACACACACAAACACACACACACACACACACACACACACACACACACACACACACACACACACACACACAGACAGCGTAGTCACCACCCGCCTGGAAGAAAGAATATAAAATGCCACCAAAATAGACTATAATCCTGGCCAGCAGTGATCACCACTGATAAATATTAATAAACACTATTATGCTCTGAGAAAAACAGACGCAGAGCGAGCAAGACAGGGAGAGAAAAGACAGCGAGGGGGGGTAAAATGAGGTAGGGACAGAGAGAGAGAGAGAGAGAGAGAGAGCAATAGCAATAGAGAAGACTTCTTGCAATATGTTATTGCAAGCAGTTTTCCCTCCAACATCCACCTGGCTGTTTTTGCAGACAATGCGGACTTATGTGCACTCACGAGCACACACACACGCACACGTGCGCGCACATACACACGGAGTTTATCATCAGCCCATTTCCCTCTGTTTGTTTTCACCATTGTTTGGTCTCTCTTCTTCGGAGGCCAGGATAAGAGGTGGGCCCGCGCATGCACACACACACACACACACACACACACGAATGAGCATCCAATGAGAGGAGAGAGGGGGAAAAGGGAGATAAGGTGAGTCCTTAACTCACACATGTATACACACAGAGGATAGTATCTCTCTCTCTCTGCCTGAATCAGTCTCATTAGTCATGCTGAGGCTGTAGCGTTGCTGGGTCGGCCTGCTTACAGAGCTGTAGAGCTGGACGGCAGCCCGCAGCCAGCGAAGGTCACCCACCGCCACTCCGTTTAAACTCCCACCAGACCAACACTGGCCTCCCTTATAATGAGTGGACCGAAGAGATGCACGGGGAGAGAGACCTGCAGCACGAGCCGCACCCACCGAAGCGAAGATCTGTCGGATGAAAACGTTCGCCCGAACTGAAAATTATTGGGAACCCCTAACAGGATCACATTGCACGGGATGGGCGGCAAACACTATTTGTGCGTCTAAGATCTATTGACTATCTATCCGTCACATTATCATTTTTGAAAGTGATGTTGACACAAGGATTTACAATGTATGAATGAAAGAAGGAGTGACTGCAACACTTGCACAACCATATGGAAAATAAGGGATTTTTAATTTTACTTTTAAACATAACAGGGTTTGAATGTTTGTAGCTGTTTAATTAGGTCCTTATCAAAGTAGTATGTTTGATAAGGACCTATGACCTTAAGACACTGCAAGCAAATGCCAACAAGCTTCAAGAGGAATGACTCATCAGAAATGTAACTCAGCCAGGTATTAATGTGTCTTAGTTCAGCACGAGGTCTGACATTAAGTCTTTTATTAACTGTTTTTATAGATATGACTGGGCAGAAAGTGATACAACATTTGGACACAAAATCTGCCCTCGATCACACTGGCACGTCCTCCGACGTCTGAGTTGCAGCTTTGGCTACCAAAGACCTCCGGCGAGATTCTGTCTGTGTCAGAAATGTCTGGCAATTCTCACAATGCGTCTGCTGCGGCAAGCCACACGTGAAATGACACAGAATAGACTGCTTGGCATGACACACCGAAACGACGGATTAACAAAAAAGAACTGTGTGAGCTTTGATGCAATGGGCTGTCTGCACTGTCCACTGCTCTACATACTCAAAACATATTTTTATATTTACATAGTCGCTCCACAATTCTCCTCGGTCGTGGCACAATCTGGCAAACCTCAGATTGAGACATTCTCAAGCAGAATGCAACCGAAATTACACTTGACCCATCTCGCACAAGTGTGACTTGAAATAAACTCATCGTTGCCACGTGCCCTCAAAGGTGCCTTTACCTAAAACTTTCTTTTTGCGTTTGGTCGGGCACAAAGTGTTTTGTTTGTTTTCCAGTCCAAGAGAAAATCCTCCATGTCAGCTGCCAGAGTATCAGGTGCTGTATATAAATCTGACCTGCTGCCCCGCAGACAGCGTGGAGAAATGCGAGGAGAGATGTTTGCCGTCAGTTCTTCATTACTTAATTGGAGGATGTGTGTAGAAATGTGCAAATGTTGGCAATGGAAATGGAAACTTGATTTCATTTGGATGTTGGCTGCAGACCCAGCTACATTTACCTGGATTAACTGCCAGCTGTTTGGGGGGGTTTCATGCTTTATTTCTCGGCCGTAGGCTACACCTGAACCCCAAGTCTCATGTCTTTACATTGTGAATCATCTGCACCACAGTCAATGATGCTGCATTGGTTCCTGCTTGTACTGCAACCTTGGACTACCTGAGGCAAATGTCTAAATCAGATGATTATGAGGCAACATCTTACTGGAGTCACTGCTGCCACTGGAAAGATCAAATCAGGGTGATCCCAAAGACAGTGTGTGTACTCCCATTTCACAAACTTAATCTGAGAAGAGGTGCAATATTTGACAACTGCATCAATCAATGTAAGAGCAGCTTCCTTGGACGTTAAGCAGATCTTAGAGATAATGTTTGACTTCCTTCCATCCTTCTGTCCATCTCTTCTGTTATCCCATTCCTCCTCACACAATCCACCGGAGTGCCAAACATCAAGTCATGGCATGGATGACATTGAATAGACGCTCAAGGACTGTAACGTACAAATTAATTCCTCTTCCATTCATAAAATTTAAACTACTTCAGCAATAACAAGAAACTTGAAATTTGACTTTTTAGACAGGTGTGGAATTGTGACCATGAAGTTGTTCCTTTTAGTAGCTATAATCCCGATGCAAGTTGTCATTGATAATTCATTACCATATAAACGTGGGAATTGTTTCATCATTTGTCATGAAGGTGGAAAGATTGATATATTTTTTTACAACAATAAACATTTCAAGTAGTGCTTCACAGGGCAGTTTTTTTTAATGAAACCATCTTCTCGAGTGCCGTACACCGTGATGGAGTTTGATAGCTTCCAGGTGAGAGAGGAGTGTCTGAGTGTTGACTGACTGACCCGACCTTGTCTCCTGAAATGAGCCGGTATGAACGGTTCCACATGACACTAGCACAGAGGCAACGAGCTGTCGCCGCTCTCGTCAGGAAACATTGAACATGTCCGTACGGGGAGATGATGAATTCATCACGCCGACGTCCCAGAGCGAGCGCGCCGCTGACACGACCTTGATCGATTGTAGGCAGAGCGACAGATGGCCATGAAGGACAATCATGTAACTGTACGCTCATTAGCATAATTGCATGCATATACAGTAGACTTCTCGACTACAAGGCCACACGGTGCTCGCACAGCACCAGTGAGCTCGTGACAGAGGGTGTAATGTTGTTACTGTCTTGCGTGGACGCTTTTAAAGGCAAAAAATTGAATTAGCAACTGTTGGAATAACATGCAGAGTGTGCTTCCTTTAATTGAAAAGACATGTTGTTTTCCTGCTGAACACAGGCAGTGACCTTTTATCCATGCATGCAAGTGAACAGTATTACATTTTTTCCACTAATTGCAAACCCTTTCTTACATTTGGTAGTTCAAGGTGAGTGGACAAGTGATGAGAGTGATTATCCTTTAACAGCTGCGGCTACATTTCCACCGCTAATGAGCAAATGGACATTGACGGACTGGTCCATCTCCCATCACTATTAAATTAGGTTTGGAAAATGCTGTATTTCAGGGGAGAAGTTGAATTTTTCCGAATGTCTCAGCGATTCAGAACTGAAGAAAAACATATTTTAGCCATGTGTGGGCAACGGCAGTTGGGCGACGCACTTTCTGTAGACACAGAGCTTCAAGAAAAGTCATCGAAACAGTAGGACTACTGGGTAAGTTCTATATCCGTCAACTGAGGTTACCACTATAGCATGAACTGCCTTGTGCATTTAGTTCACTTGTTCCCAGTCACTCAACTCAGCAGAACTTGTGGGGAGGCCAAAACTCATTTTGAATTTACTTTGAACTCACCATTAGTCATTTTTAATGGACTGAGAATAATGAGCAAAGCAGTGATTTGAGCCAAATTTTAATGCCGGCATTCCAACATGAGCACAATGGCAATGCTATCAGACTAATGATCAGCAGTTAATAATGTTTACCATGTAAACAATGGCACAATTGTTTGGTTTGTTTGGCATGCACCGTTTGCTAATTCCTTCAGCTAAAGCTGATGGGCGTGTCATCCAAAAAAGCCCATTGGACAAATCAAAATTGTGACCTGGTGATGGTGCTAGTGAATAAAATTGATCCCGAGAGGAACATTTGCAGAGACATTAAGCTGAAGACCACGATTCAAAGACATTTCCAGCTGAGGTAGGATTCATCCTCTGTGGACCACGTACGTGTGTTGAAAATGTCATGGTCATACATCACGGCTCATTCCTGATCGCTCCGCTACCGGCCCTTTTTTTCCCTCTCTCATTGCATTGCCTGTTGTCTCCACATTGTATTTCCAGATCACATCCGGGGCGCTGGCTTCACACGCTGAGTGACTTTATACCTCATCACTCAGTGAAAAGGCAAGGCGAGGGCAGAGATGGATGGTGAAAGAGCACATGCTTAAGTGAGGCGGACTAGAGAGAGAGAGGGAAAAAAGCGGTGGGAAAATAAGCAAGAGTGTGAAAATAAAGGAGGTTGAAGGTTAAGAATGAAAGACTAAAAGGTCAGGAGAGGAGTCGGTAAGGACTAGAGAGAAGCAGTGGAGAGGAAATGAAGATAAAAGGAGAAGCAGAGGGACAACGGGGTTGGCAAAATGAAAAACCTTTATGGAAATGATGGGGTTGGAGTGAAAGACACGGAAGAGAAAAGGAAGATGGAATCGTAGGGAGACATGGAGACAGAGAGGTGGAGAGCAGTCCAGAGATTTATGGCAGGTTGTAATGAAACACCAAGTGAATAACAGAAGGTGAGGCCAGGTGAATTATTCATGAGGATACAGGGCTTTATGTATATGTGTGTGCGTGTGCGCGTGTGAGCGAGACATGTGGGTGACAGGAACAGGTGAAACACACATATGCACACAATTAATGTCTCAGGCAAACCCTTGGGCCAGCTCCTCTGTGAGGAAAAAGACAATCTTTCCACAACCTGTTCTTTCAGTTCCTTTGGTCCCTCGTAACGTTATTCCTACGAAAAACAGACGGGAGCTCGGAGAGACAGATGTCCTCTCCTCAGACTGGAGGAACACGTCTCATTCCACAGCGCAGACATATTAACAACATTAACTTTAATTCGCAATGCGAAAAATGTGATCCTCCCTCGAGCCCCTCCCAGTGTCAGAAGAGATGTCTTCCTGCAGTGCTTGACAGTCACAAGTGCATTCCTTTTGTTCCCATCTGGTAGGTTCATCATCAAATCCCACCACAATGTATGTTGGGATCAATACTAACAACCAATAGTCTTATGGAGCCTTTTTGGGAGCTAAGCACAGAAAATTAAGGATTAAGGATTAGGCGTTAAAAAACACAAGGTAATGTATTGTAGTTAGCTGCTAGAAATGAACCATATCTTGATATAACTATGCAAAAATGCATCTTTCCACTCAAACTCTAAGAATAAATAAAGCTTCTCTCTTCTCTTAAGAAGATCGTTGTGATTGTTTTGCAGTTGCCGCCCCTAGTAGCTTTAACGCAGGATTGGAAAAGCCACAGCGACAGCGTTTATGTGGCATGAAATGTGCAATCCCACCTACACTCTGGTTGCTTTGGCCCTAACCGGAGTGGAAAATATTACTTTGTTGCATTTGAGAATGTGAAAGGATTCATACTTTCCACTAATAGGTTAACCAGGGACAGTCAAATGGACGCATACGCAGCATTTGATGATTCGCCACGCTGCCAGGGTGGAGATTTTGACTTTGGGTGTAGTGTGGCAGTGAGAGTATATGAGGGTGAAATGTATTCAGTTACTGGAAATTTACTTCAAACATTAGGCTACAGTTGGACTTTTTCGTCCGTTTGGCTTTGATTCTGTTCTCGCTTCTGAGAAGTTGCCAAGCTGGTCGCTAAGGACCAAAGAGTAGTCTGCATTTTCACCTACACAGGCAAACTGAATAAAAAAAGTAAATGCTTTCCAGACATGCTTGGTTTTAACACGCCCTAAACCCACGACCACTAAAATGCTTTTGGCAAGGTGCAAGGTCAAGGCAGGTGGTCCAACTGCAATTCCGCTGAAGCCACACAAAAAACTCAAACTAACACTTCTTATTTCAGGAACTAAAAAGCTGCACTTGAAAATGTGAAGTGATTTGAAATGACCTACTCTGTGTTCACAACTGCAAACAATCAACAACAATCAGCATGGGGGGGCAGGAACCCATCTCTGCTGACAGAGGACAAGAAACAGGATACGCCTTGGACGTATGGCTAATCTATCACAGGGCTAACGTGGAGACAAACGACCATTCACACTCATCAGGGCGATTTAGAGTCTCCAGTACTCTTAAGGTACATGTCTTTGGACAGTGGGAGGAAGCCGGAACAACCAGAGGAAACCCACGCAGACACAGGGTGAATTTGCGACCTTCACTCAGAAAGGCCACCGGATTTAAACCCAGAACCTTCATGTTGTAAAGCAATACTGGTAACCGCTGCACCGTCATGCCGCCCAGCACATCTTACGATGACCACAAAATTCAAAGGGGAGCTATTGTCTTAAACACTCACCGAGTTGATGCAGGCCAGCTCCTTATTGAGAAGCCATGGCAGGGAGAGTTTCCCTTCTCCTCTGTAGCACGACTGAATCCTCTCTTTAATCTTCTCCTTTATCCGCCTCATTGTGAATAGACACAAAGCCGACTCCTTAGGCGGTTTGGCCCTGTTCTTCTGACCCTGGGCGAACACGGTGAACAGAACTTCTTCGTGCTCCTGGATACCGAGCGCACGTGCCAAGCGGGTCCCCGGCCGGGCTAAATAAGCATCCTGAACCAAGCGGTATTCCACGCCGTCCTTGGTGCATCCGATGGGGAACTCAACGTAGGAGTAGAACTTGGGATCGTCAACGCACAGGCGAACAATTTTAGAGGTGAAGAACTGCTCGCTGCTGGCGTCGGGCGAGGTGAGCTGCGTGTCAAGCTGTAAGGTGAGATAATAGACAAACTGCTCACTGTTGAAGCCATAGATGTAGTAGATGTCAAATGCTGGGAACTTGGAGAGCGTGTCTGAGGGAATCTTGAGCTGCGAGGAAACAAACTCATCCTGGTACACAAAGCTGAACATGTCTGCATTCTCCTCATTCGACATTAACTTGCGGCTGGACAGCGTTGGGAAGTACTCAGATTTGCCGTCGATGGGCGTGCCGACAAACAGTTTTCCACCTTCGCCAAAAATATCCGGAGAGATCACGACGCCCGACATGGTGCCTGCTTCAGCAACGCTGGATAGGTAATGCTCTTTGCGATGGTGGGGCTCACCGAGCTTGAACAAGTCATCCAGACGCAGGAACTGGCAAATTCCCTGGGAAGTGCTCCCACAGGCAATCAGGCGGTTATGGGCAGCATCAAGGAGCAGAAGTTTATTGACATTGGAGGTTTGCACCAACTCGTGGGGGCAGGACTGGACACCGGGCGGAGGGTAACAGCGAGGGTTGTCTGTCACAGGGCCGGTGACATGGTTTCGCAGCTTGGTGAGGTTGCTGGACAGCTTGTAGATCCAGTTGACAGCGCCCAGGTAGACCTCGCCAGTTTTGTTGTGGACCACCAAGTGTGTGAGACCTCCCTCGGGTGGGGAGAAGGAGAGGAGGGGGGAGAAGGAGGAGGGGGACGTGAGAGTGGAGGGCATGGGAAGGGAGAGGAGCAGTGAGAAGACTGGGAGGAAGAGGAGGGGTGGGTTCAGGTGGGAGGACATGGCAGTGAGGGGATGGTAGGTGTGGACGTGTGGGTGTTGGTGTATTTTCGACTGTGTAATCCGCGGCAGGGTCAGTCGGTGCCTTGTAGGACCGCAGGGTACAATGATACAAAAGAAGGGTTTCCAAACAGTCGACTTCCTCTTCCTTTTTTTTGTCCTTTTCTCGACTGTTGTTTTTACAACCTCATCCCCTGATCCTCAGCCTCGACTGCTACCAGCCCTGAGAAAGAGAAACAGAAAGAATCTTAGCAAACACAAATGTCAATATCGTGGACTTGTTTTCTGCACTTCCAGAGATCTGACAAAGAGGATACATTTGTTTGTATCGAAATGACAAGAAACTTATGATTCGCCCACAGACGTAGACTCAGATGCCTCAGCGCTGAGGTCCAAAAAAAAAACAAAAAACGAGGGCACCGTCGGCTTTGTTTTATTGACTTCTCGACTCTTGGCTCGCACAACTCTGCGGAGTGCATCTTTTAAAAGAAGACAGGGCCAAATATTGCTCCTATGCGTATCGATTGTCTGGCGGTATTAAAAGATACAGCAGACAGAGTGCACATACACACAGAAATACTTACACGCACCTCAATATACACCTAAGTGTGTGAAGGTAGGAAAAGGTGTAGACGTATTTCTAAACAGTATGTGCATAAAACACGCATATGGGAAAGGAGATACACAAAACACACACACACATAGGGTGATGAACATCCATAAATTACAAACAGGGAGTTTTTTACAGCATATTTACAACAGAGCAGAGAGAAATACAGTCACCCTTTTTCTGAAAAAAATAAAAAATAAGAAAGGACAGGAGGAGAAAGCAGGTTCGACTCAATAAAACAGGAGAGACAGTAAGAGCGAGAAAAGTGAAAGCTATTTGGCTTCATACTAGTTCAATATAGAGTCGGTGGAGATGGAGGGAAAGATAAGCGGAAACTGAGAAAAAGATTGAGGGACAAAGAAAAGGAGATGGACCATCTATTGCATTTTCCCTTCCATCCGTCCACCCAGCCATTTTCTATATCTGCTTATCCAGTTTATCATTCAGCCAAAAGGCTGGGGCCTTCCCAGGAATGCGCTGGGGGACAGGTAAAGTCTTGAAAGTTATAGTGCAAAAGCAACATGACTGCTCCACGCACTCAATCATCGGCCGCTCACCATACCATCGTTGTTGTGTGATGAAGATGATGGATGTTAACCCCTAAGAGAGACCTTCTCTCGACAGAGTATTTAAAATCCAAGGAGAAAGGTTTTTGCCTTCGATCTAGCGGCCTACAATCTGATAATGGAATGCTATGCGTCTTTCACTGCCTTTTTGGAGTTTTCTTTTCAGGCAATTGGCCATTTTAATGACAGTTCTCACCTCCCGACGTGCAAATGCTCCCCCCCGACTAGGGATGCAGCGATACCACTTTTTTTCAGACCAAGTACATACGTACATTTAGCTACTTGCTGTTGGGAGTACCAGTATGAGTACTTGCCCCTCCTTGAAAAGAAGAAATATACCTTTGGAATTTGTGGAGTCGCATCTTTTAATGTGTTTATATTTTTATATGTATAGCTTGTGCTGGTAGCATGAAATATTATGATCATCAGTGGCAGCTTTGTTCATTTTTGTGGTTTGTGTGTTTTTTGCTACAAATTGCTGACATTGCTCCCCCTCCGCTTAATTCCGCCGACCTGCTCTACAGTCTAGAGGACGCTACGCCGCCGTCGTGGTATCTGGTGCTGTAGTATCAGAGTAGTTTTATGAGTACGAGTATTTTAGCACAGTCTCGGTGCATCCCTACCCCAGACACCATTTTACAGAGGAAACGCCGCGGCATCCCGAACTTAGCGCCAACCAAGACGCCTGTGATTGGTTTAAAGAAATACAAACAAGCCGGAGCAGTCTTATTTTCTCCTACAGCAGAACGATAATGGACGCAGCCTGACCATTCTCCAGCGCTGACGCAGCACTGTGGAGATTTGGTCGGGATATGCGAGACTACACCAAATGTGATCATCCAAAAAAAGTACTCTCTGCCCGATAAGTTTTCTCGGAATGTGTGCAATGTGCACTGTGATGCACGCTGAGACTGGGAGGGACGGGAGATACTATTTGGTTTAACGTTGCACAAATGCTTGTGCAGCTCAACCGTTTGGCCAAAGGCAGTGGATCTTGGCGGCGCAACCTTTGTGACAGGAGAAAAGCAGTTTGTGGATTCACATCCTCGGTGTACTGTTGTCTGTTTTTTTTACCAATCTGTCTAAAATAGGACATTTACTGATGTCACCTTGCAGGATATGTGATGTCCTCGCACTCTGAATTGTGTTTTAAAAGACTGCTGTTCCTTTTGGGACCGTTTCAATCCGGCCATATATCCACACACGGCGCTGTCCAAACTTGCTGTTACTGCCGCCGTCTCTCATTCCTCGCTTCCAATGCAACCCCCCTCCACCTCCACCTCCCCCTCCGACACTTCACTCCTCGTCAATAGCGTCTTTCATCTCCAGCTCAGCCATGATTACAGTGGCCCAGATGACGGAGCTATTGCCGGGCCCGTCAGGACAATACCGCCACTGTTGGCATCTTGGACACACACACCCACGCACACAATGTGCACATACGCGTACAGTGGTTGAAAGCGTTTTTACACACCCGTTCAGATCCTAAGGACTTAACAATTGACACACACACACACACACACACACACACACTCTCTCATTCTCCACCCGTGCACTTGCACAACAGATCAACACCAGCCGCCACAATACACACTAGACATGAGAGGAAGAAACTGAGCATGTGCTTGCTACAGCAAATGCTAAGAACGGCTATTTTTGCAGCATTTTACATCCAACCTTGTCTGATGTGTTTGATAAAAATCTATAAATAGGTGAAAACCGAGCAGCACACGTGGACACTGGGACAAAAGAGATGAGAGGAAAGAAGCGGATGTCTTCGAGCCGAAAAAAACAACTTATTGATTCAAAAGTCTTTCTTTAATGCCTGAATTAGATCAAAGGGGGTAAGGGTTGAATTTATGGATGAAGAAATCGGTGAGAAAAGTGACTGTGGAGACAAATTCACACTGAAAGAAAATAACAGAATATTATGATTGGGTGGAAAATCACCTGGAGTGTGTGTGTGTGTGTTTGTGTTTGTGTGTGTGCGTGCGTAGGTGCGTGGGTGCGCATTGGTTCAAACCAATTTTTTTTTCCATTTTTACTACTTTAAATATCACTGTATTAGTGCCACAGTAGATAGCGACACAAAAACATTCTGAAGTAATATACTGTAACGTACTATCTGTCACTACTACTACTACTTGGAAATAATTGTCTGATCCAAGAGGATCTTAAATTATTTCTGTGTGTGTGTGTTTGTGTGTGTGTGTGTGCGTGTCTAGTCAGATTTATTTATATAGCTCATTAAAGACAACAGGAGTTGAGTCAAAGTGCTTTGCAATCAAGGCAAAGGAAAGCAGCACAGGAGGAGGATAATTTACAAAGAAATAAGTGATGAAATAAAATAATGATAGGCCTTTAACATGATCATAAAACAGAATTGGGCTAAATTAAATGCATGACTAAAAAGCTAGCATTTAAAACATTTGATGTAAAATTATTGATATTGGGACATGACCTGTTGTGGAACGGGAGGCTGTGTGTGCTTGTGAGGGGGGCCGGGCCTGAAGCCCACCTGCCCCACCACATGAAGCTGTAGAGGCCCCCGTGTCCGTCACGCTCCTGATTTATTGCTGTTGGCACATGGACTGCACACACAGCCACAGGCCTCGGCCAAACACACATTTATACACACCGCTTCTTTAACATGGAGCTCACATCCGTGCCTGCTGGCCTCACTGTTGTGTGTTTGTCGGTGTGCGTGTGCATGTGCGTGTGTGTGTGTGTGTGTGTGTGTGTGTATCCTGCAGGCTATTCAATCTTATTTACAACTCAAACACACAGATACACGTCCAAACATTTGCCTATACATAAACTGGAAGTACACAGAGCATATATAAATGAAGCCCTACTGCACAAACCAAAGGCCGAGGTCTAAACATTTACATTTATATCGTTTCCAATTTAAACACAAATGCAGCAGGGAGAGAGAATGTTGCGAGCATGAGCTGGAATTAAACCACTTGGTACTTTTACCTGCATCGTGACCTTTTAAATCAAAGCAAGTGAACCAAGATGTTTGCATTTTCATATGTTGTACATCCACCTGCACGTTCACTCTGCTGCTGCAGCACAAACCGCTGATGACACCACTGAGGTTTTACAGCTCATGCTACAAGTTCGAGCTATTTTACAAGTGCGAGTTTATTAGAAGTTCAGCCCTGCCAACCAGTGCGTTCAGTTTACATGGAGAAATCATCTCAAAGTCAGAGTCTGGCATAACTGTAGCAAATTTTCCAGCAACTATTTTGCTTACAGTTTTATGGCCGGGGTCAAGATGAATGGCATTTTTTTGTAGTTCCTCAATGTTTACTGTATGACAGTAAACTGGCCTTTTTGTGTGTTTTTGAACAAATTTTCAGCTAAAATAAGAGCTCTGAAGACGTCACCTTGGGGCCTGGACGTCATTAATTAGATTATTCATATCAACAACACGACATGAAAGTGTAGGGGAAATTAAGGAATTTAAAAAAGACAAGCAGAAAGCATTTATGAATTATTCAACTATTCCCAACTATTAAGGTGTTTGGGTCCATGTCACCTTTTCCATCCCTTTTGCACTTCATTGGCATCCCTCGTGTTTTGTAATGGAAAGCTGCCTCGCCTTTGGTTGGTCATTTGAAGGTCATCTCCCAACGAGTTACAACTTATTCTACTTTATCATCCAATGGGCTGATATTTTAACCTCCCTCTCCCCAAATTCCAGCTACGCTCTTGTTACACTTACCTTTGGCTAAATTATTTGTGCTCTCCATTGGATTTCTATAGTTTACCTATTTGGTATAAAATACAAAATGATTTGTTTAAGGAGGCTAAATTAGTGAGAATTAGTGTCAACAGCAAAGAAGCAAGGATTTCTATTGAAAACCAAGGTACGCATTTCAAACGTCTACATGCCTCATGTAGACTTTCTTTCTTTTTTTCACCAGTGCAAAGACAACAGTTCTCACCTCCAAATCATTTGCATGTCATCATTACAAACTTCACATAATACAGCAGTAATGGCTAGAAGCAGAAACTATCTTGGTTTAAAAACTACTAAATGGTTGCAGTCATGAGAAAATACAGATGCCATGTCACCATCTAGATTCCTTAGATAGAACCTATAATCTAACCTATTTGTTTCTTCTCTTGTTCTTTTATTTATCCAAACACCTATAAAGATTGAAGTGCTAATGGCCGTGGCAACATTTTGAAAGTCAATTTAAAAAGCTCTGCTGAAGCGGTGAATAGGAATCTGCCCAAGTCAACACACTAAATGATTTGCTTAGATGCAGCTAAGTAGACACTTCGAACCAGGCATACGGAATGTAATGTGATCAATTTGACTTTTTCGGACTCCGTACTCCTTGCAGTAACAGAGTTTAAGTTGCAGTGCATGTCAAACGAGGACAGTGGGGGAGATATGAGAAACGGCGGTAGGCAGGCGGACGCTCACTTGAGCGTGAGGAAATTCACTATTTGGGATCTATTTTCTGCAAGGCGTAATATTGACAAGTGCTAACGGTGCAGACTGCAGTCGACTCACGCTCCTCTCTCCTGACTTTGGAGAGACCGGACAGATCAGAAAGGACGAAGAGGAGGGGAGAGGGTGGGGAACCCGATGACATATACAAAGACATGTATACACAAACTGAAGGTTGCATGTAAAGAAAGTGGAAGTTGGTCGTTGTCATTTAACTGCTGATTCGGCTCAGGTATCGGCGCGGTCAGCATGTCGGAGCTGCGACAGAGGCTGTGAGGATATTCACATTTCTAAGATTATTTTCTGGTATCATAATATAATAATCATGTGTGTGGATGTCTGCGCACATTGCAATCGCGGACTGCAAATAATTAAATCAGCACAATTTTAATAGTGCTGATTTGCCAAAATGTTATCGAGTATATGCTGAAAATAATGAGGCTCAAGTTGCAGCCCACAGCTCAATAAATGTCTCCGCAGCAACGTCTACTTTCTGTTTACACAAGCCCCCGGAAATATG
Organism: Scophthalmus maximus; assembly: GCF_022379125.1. NCBI lineage: Eukaryota > Metazoa > Chordata > Actinopteri > Pleuronectiformes > Scophthalmidae > Scophthalmus > Scophthalmus maximus. Next base: position 20,272,631 of record NC_061517.1, on the reverse strand, counting down.
TCCGTTTGATCCGAGAGAGTTCCGCTGATGGAGTGCAACACGCCCTTTAGATGTCGTCAACTCAGAGCGGTTTTACACGATGGAGCCAGTCAGAACATGGATGCTTTTCTTTTTAATCATTGAGCGAGAGCTATGGCAGAAAAATCACTAACGGAGCATTGATTTTTAATTTCGTGTATTTTTGAAGCGAGGCACACCAGGTTTCCTTGACTCCACTGACACAGGGCGATGGTTTTTTTTTACAGCATTTTGTCATTTTCTATCTTTTATGCACACATAATTTGATGACGCTGATGACAACATGCCATGTCATCTAAATTATTCGGAACCGCGCCACTACTAGTGAATCGAATGAAATAAATTAAGTGTTGTGTGAGGCTGAGTGAATGAAAAGAATGTGTGTGTGTGTGTGTGTGTGTGTGTGTGTGTGTGTGTGTTTGTGTGTGTGTGTGTGTGTGTGTGTGTGTACACGTGCACATGTGGGCTGCTGTGCTGCATCAGCGTGCATGCATGCGGCGGGGACACAGTGGTTCATTTACAGTCACATTCCACAACTGACACACTGACCCCACAGACAGCTGCATCCACACTAACACCAGCAGAGAAGACACACACACACACACACACACACACACAGACATTGTTTTCAACAATAGGGATTAGCAGGATGAGGCAGACGATACAATGACTCTGCTCCATTCAGAAAAAAAATATTCTAACACTAACACACATTCAGGGCAACAGATGCTTAAGTACTGTAGGATACACACATCCACGCACGTACATTGGTAAACATGCAGCCATACACACACGCGCAACCCTCCCACGTACACACCCATTTGCATTGAAACGCACACACCCACATTACGACACCCACAGAGACAAAGACTCTCTCACACACACACACACACACACACACGCACACACACACACACACACTTATTTTCCGGGATGACAGGTGCAGCTCAGCCATCACTCATCCAGACATTGCAGTAAAAACCTACAGTGAACTGAGCAGAGGAGTCGAGACTTAATCACACTTAATCTGACTGAGTCTGATCTACAATACGCTCACTCTGTCTCCAGGGTACAAGGCTTTGAGGATTTTTCAGATACACCAATGACCTGACAACTGCAACATGCTCCTGTTCACGCCCTGCGATTATCATCAGAGCTACGATTAAACAAAAAAATTAAATTCAGTTGAATTTATTTTGGTGTATTTGGTTTATTTGAGTTATCAGGTGTCATCTGTGTGTGTGGACTGTGACACTCTCACACTTACCTGTCGTAAGGGGAACACTTACTGTTTATTACATAAATGTTCAAGTTGAAGAGGGCGATGATGATTTTAGCAATGCATTTAGTTTTTCCAATGATGGTGAATATCAGAAATAATCTGTATTAGAAGTAGAAGGGTTTCCTTTTTCTAAGTTTTTTTTCTGTCAATGACAGTTAAAGCTGAACTGGGAACTTGGGTGGATGAAGGGATGAAAGTGATAAATACATACAGTATATTCAGTGCAATTATTACTTTATTTTTTTAAGGTGATGTATTTTGGACGGTGTTTATAAATAAATAAATATATAATACTCAAGTTCACTCTTCCATCCATCGTGTCACACAAAAACAAAAACACTCTTCAAGCCACTCCAACACAACACAATGTAATTCACATTTTATTGAGGTTGTTGAAAAGTTGACGGTTTCGTTTGGACTCTTTATCTGCAGAGATGTCAACAGCAACTTGGCTGTTTTTTGCCAATGTTAGTTATGAGTGTGTCACCACCTCTTTGTTTCATCCATCAGCTGGTACCTGATGTGTGTGAGTGAGCGTTTTCACTCCACTACTTTTCCATCACTCTCTCCTCTAAATGCTCAGGCAGAGCAGCTATTCAAACTACTTTCACACAAGTACAAACAAACAAAAACAACAGTGTGACTGCATGAGACTTTTGGTTTTTATCGTGGCTCCTCCAAATTGGCACACTTACACCCCGGCAAGTAGGGATAAGCAGCTGGTCATAACTTGTGTGTCAGAGGAAGCACATGACACTTGATATTAATAAGTCCCCAGACGACAACCCAGAGGGCTGTTTGTTAGTCACATTTCAAAATGACTTTGTCTACATGACCGTTCCAAAAACGAGTAATAGTTCTACATTCTGAGAAATATATGCTTTTTGTCTCTCTTCCCGAGAGTTACAGGAGAAGATCAACAGCCCTCTTATATCTGTTGAAGCAGAAATAGCCATTAACTTTTGGATTTAAACTTGTCATTGTGATGTAAAAACTTATTGCACATAGTTACGATAGAAAAAACGACAGCATCCGTGCATATACTGGTCCCATTTAAACCTTGCTGATGTTATTCCCTTGGAGAATCATGGACAAATGATAACTCGATTGACGGCACAAAATGATTTGCTTCACTTATTGCTTAACCAAAACAAGGAAGAAGTTATCCCCTGGTATCTGTCCCCAGTGAGGGTAATGGCAGACGGTGGAACAGCCGAATTGACAAGAACAACTGAACCTCAACCTACTGCGGCGTCTTTAACGACAGTGACCAAACACCGGTACCACGTGGAACCAATGGGGGCACAAATGTCGTCAGTTGCCTCTTTGTTTCCCTCCACAGAAGTGGAGGGAAACAGTTAACCTGTCTCTTTCCAAGGCTACACATGCAAAAAGGTGTGGTTTGTCTGGCCACAAATAACTCCTTTTACCATTGTTATTACTGTCCTTTTTTTATAACCTAGGCTTATCATGTCCTGGCAGTAACTTTAGATTTAGCGTCGGCATGAGCATGATATTGATCTTTATACCTCAGGAATGCAGGTAATAGGCATAACTTCCCACATTTCAAACCATCATAGTTCTGGATTTTTTCCTCTTTTCTCCTCCTGTCTTTTCAGCACAACTTGCCGAACGAATTAGCAATGGATAGATGCAATTGTGCACATCCGGGGGAAGTCAGGGTCTGCCTCATAACGTGACTCTGATCAGCGTCTGCCTGTTGTCCATTGCTTCAACATGTGCTCCTTATTGACTATGACGATTGAACTCTGTGGGCCCTATACCATCTGCCACAAACTTCTCCATATGAGCACTTCATCTAACCATTTAAGCTGCTTGAACAAATGGCACGCTGATATCTTTTTTCCCCTCAGAGGGGTTTCCTTTATACAAACACAGAAACATTTCATCTCTTTCAAAAAGCGAGTGTGTGTAAGAGAGCAGAGAGAGAAAAAAAACCTTAAGAGAATAGAAGTTACCCTGCAGTTGAAGGAATCCTATGGGTGTTGCAATCAGTGTGTGTGTGTGTGTGTGTGTGTGTGTGTGTGTGTGTGTGTGTGTGTGTGTGTGTGTGTGTGTGTGTGCGTGCGTGCGTGCACGGTGTCTCCAAAGAGGGGACCCTGCAGCTAAAGCCATTTAGAGGGGCTTTAAGTGCTTGAATAGGAGCAGAAACACAGTTCTTTATCAGGGAATTTGCCGTAGATAATCGAAGCTGGCTCCCCAACCGCAAAACAGCAATTTTGCAGTTTAAGAAAATGAGCGGGACAGAGCAGTGAAGGATGGAGAGAGGCAGAGAAAAGGAAAAACAAAAAGGGAAACCGCACAGCCCATTCATTCGGCGTCTGGGAGAGGGAAACCGCCGCATTGGATTCAGTTTGTTTGTGTGCACATGCATGCAGAACAAAAAAAGGACACAGCGCAGACACGAGGACGAACGAAGAGAGAGCGAGTTCCCTACTGTTGCTGATGTGTCAGCGTGCAGACAGATGGGAAACTAAGTCCACACTGTAGTTTCGTATCTGGAGGCGGGAAGAATATCACCATCTATCTTGGTTGAGAGACTTTATGCCCAAGCGGCAATAGAAACCCGTTTTCGTCGCGCTGTAACACCGGCTATAAACCGGGGCCGTTAGTGCAAATGTTCCGTCGCCATTAGGAGGGCGGGGACGTAAACACGCTGATCGGTTCTGCATGAGACTAAGTGGAGCTGGGTTAATGATCGGGATCTTTTTTGTTGTTGTTGTTGTTTTAATTAACACGTGCTGAACTAGTTGAATGGAGACGAGATATTTAATATACTGTACATGAGAAAATGGTAATTGAAAATTAATAGGAGGAAAATCGAAGTTTGAAACAGGTGATAAAACAACACACAAGGCCATAAATGCACCAATATTCCACAGTAGGGTACCAAAATTGACTCTTTCTAATTTCAGTTCACACAATTTGCCTTTCCTTCATTCATGTGATAGTACGTTTTGTTTTTTATAATTTTAACACTCCTGATATGTATTATTGTATTTCTATAAAGTTGTGGGACTTCCAAGAGGCAGATTGAAATAAGGCTACAAGTCTACAGGGGTCAGGCCCTATGAGGCCATGCTAAGGCACAGCAGTGTTTTGAGCTTAATGCGACTGTTGGTGTGCTAAACGATAACACAACGTTACGTACAGTTGAGGGCGATGGAAATGCGACTGTAAAAACAAGCATCGGATATTTCACGGCACGCCATCTGATAGTTGTCCAGTCATGTTCGGACAAACCAGAAACCAGTCATGTCAACCTCAATGTGATGCTTGAAAAGTCTAGAGAAAGAGCCACCACGAGAGTCTGTGCAACACCAAGTAAATGTTGGGATATGTCACTAGATAAGGAAAAAATTATTAAGAGATGTGATTAGGATTCATCCTCTGGTCATCATCAATTGCGGGACTAAAGGGCATGGCAAAGACATTGTTGTTGAGATGATTCAGTCTGGACCAAAGTGGTGGACCAACCAACTAGCGCTGAGATTTCGAGCTCCAAAACATCTTTTCTGCCCTGGTTATGGTCATGATGCTCAAACAGCCCAGTCTGTTAAAACTAATGTTCTGTTGAAAATGTAAAGTCTCCAAAACAAAGGCCAGTTAACCCCTGGTGACATTCCTCCGTTTCAGTTTTTCAGCAAGAACAGCCAAGGTTGAGGGAAGACGCATTTCCTGGAGACTTTCATTGCCTCCAGAAGGGCTCAGATGATTGACAGGAAGCAGAGTTTAATGTGATGCAGCACAGACATGAAAACACTTAGCGCAGCCACAATGAAATAACGATCAAGCAGCGACTTAACACTAAATCAAACGATGCCTTCACAGTGTTATGGATTACCCTGTTCTGTGGAAACAATATCGTTCCCAAAGTCAACTATTTGCTTTTTGGGTTTCGACTTGACTCCGTGCCTAGACCGTCCCTACGGCCAAAACCAAAACCCCTCGGCTCGACAGCTAAAACTCACTGGCGTACCTGGCTCCCATCGCCGAGTGTACATGCTGTTTTCTTTTCTGGCTGCCACTATTATATCGTTTATATGTTCTCGGACCTCAGCTGCGAATTCACTGTGGCCACAGAAATGTTTTTTATGGAAGTTTTAAGCTGCTCGTTCTGGGTTAGGGTAAGTTACACGATTGTTTACCGTAGTATCAAACTGACACAGTGGCGTTTCTCTGTTTCCTGCTGATCTCCTTGAGAGAAGCCTCAATTCGGTGTTATTGACGGCTCTAGAGTTTTACATTTGAAAACAGCCCTGCAGATTAAGGAGGTGAATCCCCCACATCAATGAGCCTTGAGCTACTTTCCCCAACAGTTCTGTAATGTTGCTCATTGTTCGGACTGACCTTGCGAGTGGACGTGAACAATAGGATGAGGCAGGAGATCCAATGTTTGTAGAACCCCAAATGTTGGCATTTATTTACGACTATTGACAATTTACAGCGACACAGCTTCTCAGTGACCAGCAGTAATGAGAACAATAACCCCGAGCTGGAATTAAGGGGCGGCCTAATATAGTACCCACCCACCACCGTGTGAAGGTCCTGTATGGTTCTACACATCACGCTCCAAGGGGAAATTATTTTAAAAAACCAAGAGGGTGGATTTGGAGATGTACCTGCTGCCGGATCCCTGTACACTGAATACTTGCGGTAAATTCCCAGTGGTTTCTCAGCCAACTCCTCCTGGTGCTGCAGGAAATCTGCAGGAATGGCTTCAGTGAGTTATGCTGCGGGGAAACTGTAGCCCAGTTTTTAACCTGTAATTATCTTAAATTCGTGCAAATTGGCACCAATAAAATGAAAACAAATTGGACATTACCAGTTGCTTTTGGCAATAAAACCCGTCAACATGTGTCAACTATCTCTGGATTAGTTTGATGCTGTAAAAAAAAAATAGGCATGATTCTAATGCAAGATTTGGATCTCTTCATCACATAAGAGTGGTTTACCTACTGTATATTTACTCATAGTATAGTTTATATGCTTCCTTTGATTCTCTCTTCAAGCCTTCTCTTACCTTTGGCCCATCCCACTTTTCCTGTTTTCCATTTTTCATCTGATAATATGATTGATTTCTGGATATTTCTTAAAAAAACAAAAAAAACAACAACAACAAAATGCTAGCCACATAAAACAGAAAACTAAGAGCACAACACACAGACACAGACACACCACCACACAGCAGTAACTGCTCTCTCTGGTGCCTATGTTGCAGATGCCAAGCTTACAGAGCAGAAATAACACACTTGATTAAACACTGCCACTTGGATCAGCCCCTCACACACCTTCACAAACACACACACAAAGACAAATGCAAACCAAGAGGAGGCCTCCCAAAAAAAAAAAAAACCCACCGGCAACCACAACCAAAGCATCTTTATATGCATCTGGGCATTAACAAATGAAGCAGCGTGTGTGTGTGTGTGTGTGTGTGTGTGTGTCTGTGAGCCAGGCTTTCGGCGAACACCGTGTGCATGCGTATCATCTATCCGTATGTCATGTCTCCTCTGATGTGACCTTTACACACAAATATTTCCTTCCCGCCCTGCCAGCAACACACAGCTAACACAATTACACCAGGCTAATGAACAGAAGACCCTGATAAAGTGGTACACATACACACACACGCTTCCTCCATGCATATCAATTTCCCTGTAAAGGCTACATTTGCATCTTTAATATAAATGAAAGTGCTTATTAAAGTGCACACAGCAGTTCACATCAGATGGAGAAAGAACCCGTCCGACTCCACAGCGTTTAACCCCTCACTCTCCTTCTCCCCTCGTCTTTCAAATCCAACCCTCGTTTCTCCTCTTCCATCTGTCCACAAAGGTCAGGCTAGCAAATCAGCTCACTCATATAGGTAATTTATTTCAAAAAAGGGAACAGCAGGGGATGTCTTCACAATGCTTGTTGAACAAACTGCACAAAATATTCTGATAAAGGAGAAAAACAGCATTTTTCACATTGTGAATATTATATTTTTACGTAATGAAAAGCAAAGGAGAGGCAATGCATACTTTCGTTTCTGATCATGTCTTTTCATAATGACTTCATCAAGACTTCTTTTTATACCATATAATGACAAATGATCATAAATGATTAATAAGTATCTACAGTGATTAAATAACCAGTAATCGTTTGGGTTGCAAGAGTCAATGCATTATTATACCATATGACATAATTGTCTGATTTCATAATGACTTCTTCATGATGTCACCTATCATAAGATACCATTTCTGATCAATATAAGCCGTAGATTGGAGATATCTCGGGAAATGTATTTTGGATCATATGTCGGTTGACCTTGAACTTTGACAGATGAGCTCCATCAGTTAATCATTCCCAAGTAATATTCCCACACGCACACAAAATCAATACATCTGCTAAAGCACACAGTTATTCTTCTGTATGAAAATGGTCATAAATGGCTATTTAAAATATCCATACTGACATTGGAAAGTGTAGGTCGGATAATTTTCCACAATATGATCACAATGATAATTCCTGCTCTGAATTCCTTTCGCAGCAGTTAGTTTACAACGCTGCAAAGAACCAAGATCTCTCTCATTTGTTGTCTCAATGAGACTGAGACACACTTAATGTGAAACGATCCCAGTGTGATATTTGGACATATTCATTTTTACATCTCGCACCAGTATAAATACATTTGCAGATTCACTGGCAGCAGCGATAATATTCGCCGAATGCTCTCAAAGGGCCTTTCCACTGTAATATAAGAAGACAACTGTACACAGGCCGGTTGCCAGACTTTGGAGAGAGGGATTCATGCAAAGCAAAATATGACATTACATAGAAAAATATCAATCCCTATACAGTCATGAAAAGAGCTTTTAGTGTACATATTTTAAAGAGCCCTAATGAAATGATGTGAAATCCTTTCATGTTTGACTGTTTTAGTAAAAACATTTGATCAAATCCAACCAAAATCTCCGTCTGTGGTGCACACACCCCTGATCTCCAATCTGTGCAGTGGGGTGAATAAATCATTCCCTTCCTGTGGTGAAGAAAATCTGCAGCGTGCTACACATGGAATTCAACTTGGACTTGAACTTTGAACGCTGAAATTTCCATATTTATGACTAGGATTTCACATGTTCCCAATTACCCTCGTCTTCCCTGTGTATTTAGTCCATGTCAGCTTGTCTGCTTCAGTTCCTGTGTATGCTCTTCAGTGTGTTTTGAATCTATCTCCTACCTGTCTGTGTTCCCGGTGAACCTACTTCGACCATTTGTTACCTGTTGCCTGTTTTCTGCAATTCTTATCATGAAAAGTTGCGTCTCTGAACCTACAGTACCAGCCTGTGTGTCTGCACTTAATCACTGCTCCGAACCCCCACTGGGACACACTGAGCAACCTCAGTCCAACAAAATCCCTTTGCCTTTCTTGAAGGAATGTTAAGACATACAGCAATATCTCTTCTGGTGTATGATCAGTGTCCGCAGAGAACATTTATAACCTTCCCTCACTTCCCCTCATAATATATTCTAACGCAGTGGTTGTCAGAGTGATCCCGGTACGCCCCAGGTGTTCCACACCACCACAAGCTCTGCAGCAGAATGAAGAGAAAAACCTAATTATACTTTAATTTAATTCTCTGGAAATGTTTCCAGTTGGAAAATATATGATGTCAATTCTGTCCAGGTGTCACTCTCACGTTTACATTTTGGACACAAACGCAATTCACTTCACTTCAGTTGACACTAAATTAACAACAGACCCTCATTTCCAGATGGGATCCCCAGGACAAAATCAAATCGGGGTCTGGAGCCTAATTTGTCGTTTCTCAAGGGGCCGTGACATAAACCCCAGAAGAAAGAAAAAAATCTCTGCTCTAATTTGATTCCTGATCAAATCTAGATCTACATTTTTGACATGAGGTTAGAGTCGCAGAGGAAAGAGGGCAAAGTCTTGAGGCGTCTCATTGGCCTGATTGCAGTTGGACGGGGTCCTGGGACTTCTCAATCTGGTTCTGATTATCACGTTGACGAACCGACAGCATTCCAGCGGCGCTGCAAGGCCACTGGCCTCACAGGGGGGGAAGAATTTAACCGTCGCGCACATGTTCCTCTTATCCCTTAGTCCTTCATTTGGCGGAAGGAAAGAGGGCCTGATAATGGTGTAGGTGGTTGATGACTTTAGAGCCCGACGCTGGCAAACCGTCGGCTCTGCTGAAGAGCCTTTGTGCCAGGAGCTGGGGTCCCACCCGCTCCCGAGCTGCTGTTCGTCAGCTGAACCTGACCTCTGACCTCCCCGGGGGAAGGTCAAAAGAGAATTTCCCCACTAGGAGTAATAAATACGTTTTGAGACAAAGTGAAGAGTAAAAGGGAGCTTTCACACCCAGTCCGGTGTGGTTCAGTCAAAACAAATGACGTTGCACTTACCCAGTTAGTATTCCCAAATTCATTCTGCAACATAGTGTCAACACCAAACAGACCTAACCTTACTGCTGCACACACACACGCACACACATACAAATAACAGAGCCTTGTATGAACTAATCACCACTTCTGAGCACAATCTCACACTCATGCTGCCCTTGTTAATAGAACATCGAAGCCCAAACCCTCGGGCCACGCTCTCGGACAGCATGTGTTTAACTCAGGCGTGAGGACTTGAAGACCCGGCGCCCGCGGCTCGCTACATTTGTGCAACACCGCTATATGGATATTCTCGATTCGCTCTTTTTAACCTTAAAGCTATATCTCAGTTGGGTGCAGCCATGTGGTGTGGGTTTTGGCAGGCAGACGCCCATGGGGGTTCATAAATAATTAGCTGCATATGTTTAACTGTCCTGGTTGAGTTAGAAGAGAAATGATAACGCAGCAATTGGAATTAAAGAAATGCACACCAAAAAAAAAGATTCAACACAAAAATGAATAGAAAATGAATATTAAATAGTTTTGCCTGCACAGAAAAAATGAAAACACAATGAGGACGAGGGAGCTCAAGCAATAACAGATTTCTTAAAGTGTTTTCAAAAGTAATTTGAACTGCTTGAGAGCTGAAATTTAAAAAAAAAAAGGTCAGCGGGGAAAAAACACACACCCGGGGCTCTGCTGATGTTGAGCGGTCGGTGCGGGTCACGCCAGGAACACGTTGTGAAATTAAAACACACTTCCTGCGGTGAAATATCAGTGTCGCTCCTATCGTCCATCCACAGGCAAGATGCCTGCCGCCGCTGAATAAATATTCAGTTGTACTTTGTTACAGTATGACCGCTTTTCCTTCCAGGCATGTGGAAGGGACACCCGTGGGCCTGAGGGTCAGATAGGGCGTGAGAGCACAGAAACGGCCTGACTGGGAGAAGGAGAGGCGGACACAGACAGAGACAGAGTCTGAAGGGATTGTGTCTCCTCGTGTGGATCTGCTCCAAGGCAGCAATCCAATACTGTAAATAGACACCCCCCACCAAACCTGGGGGACGTGACGCCCGGAGGACATGGAGAGGAGTTCAAAAGGTCATTATGCATCTTGACTAGTCGTTCAGTCTTCTACTAAAGTCATTAAATGCTGCTTTTCGAAGTTGTTGAAGATTCCCTCTACAACTTCCTGTAAAACTGGGAATCTTCAGTGGTGACCTCACACTGCACTAGTCCAGCCAGTGAAGTCAGCAAGTTATTTCAAGCCTTTCGGCCAAGACGCCAACTCCCTCCCTCATTTCCTGCCATCTCTCTACTGGCACGAGCTAATAAAAGAATGAAAGACCCAAACATAATAACAATAATCATAAAAAAGGAGCAATTTTCAATCTGAATTTTTCATTTTATTAAACTGCAATTCTCTCTGAACCCGAAAGCCATCGTATTTGTTCAGAACACACATCGCATTATGCCGTTGGAAGATGAATGACACCGTCCCATGAGACGTTTGAGGGAAAATGTTTGGCCACAGTTCTCGAAGTGCCTCAGTGACTTCTGTCATCACATCCTTCTCTTGTTCTGCTCCACTCCTCCTCAGTTTAACCCTTCTGTCAGCTGAACATTTTAATGATAACACACATACATGTACTGTATGTGACAAAAACTTTTCGACCTGTGAATATTCCCACATCATTGATTGACCGTTCACTTGTTCACTCTCTTTGGTGGAAGTCTCATCACCTTGAACCGACGTTGGATCACAGAACTGACACGGTATAAAAATGGATTCGAAAGAATCTCAAAAGAAGTTGTTTTTCTCCGAGCACATTAAAAATGATCGAATCCAACTGTCAATACGTTTTTTACCCAGCTTCAGCCTTTAAGGATACAATAAGTACCATTTTTAAGTTCCACCCAAAAATATCAGTATCTTAATGCCAAGAACATGATTCATCACTTTACGAGCAGTGCACATACGAGCACATTCTAGTTAAGCAAAGATTTAACGTTAAAACTGAGGCTCCATAAAAGTGACAGGGAGCGGTTGTGAGTTATCAAGATGACTAGTTACCCCAGCTCACCTTCCAAGATCAAATCAAAACCATGAGGCCAAGGTGATGGAGGACAGCATGGACATGGCTAGCCTGCTGACTTTCCTCAGGTCATAAATAAGTCGAAAAATACATCATTTCCATTTTGGTACTCAAACAAAACTTCCGTCTGAAATGCGCCAGCATCCAGGTTGGATATAACTTGCGCTCAATGAGAATATGTCTGCCTTCAGAGCTGCTCTGCCTTTGACAAAATGTCTTTATACACCAGCTAAAACCTCCAATCAGAAAACAAGCATTAGTTTCGTGTGCCAGTATTTCTTTTACTTTTTTGTAAGCATATACAGTAAGTGTTGCTGTTGCCAGTGTCAGAGAAGTGATAGCTCCCATCAAAGGGCCTTGCATCCTGACTTCCAAGTGTTTGGGGAACATTTTGAATCGACTCATGATACACTCTTTAGTTCCTGGAACTTGGCATTGGCCGACTATCTTCTCACAGGCTCAAATTATTTATTAGTTGTTTTTTTTGCCAGGCTCCATACGCTTTTGGAAAATGTGTGTGTGTGTGTGTGTGTGTGTGTGTGTGTGTGTGTGTGTGTGTGTGTGTGTGTGTGTGTGTGTGTGTGTGTGTGTGTGTGTGTCACAGCACTGGAAAAAGCTGTTAAAATGTTCATTAGCACTTTTTTTCCTTTTTTACATTTTTTGCTTAAATGTCTCCGCTTCCACCTCAACACATTGCCAGGAGGCCAGGTTTCTTTTATATTGATGAAAGTGTGGCCACTTTTATCACAAAGCCAAGAGACCCAATAAAAAAAATACTGAATGAAATGAGACTTTGGCGGTACGAAAGCCAAATGTCAAACTAAATATCCCTCATTCACAGATCGCATCTCCAACATAAGCAAAAGAAAAATTAAACACTGCTGATTAATAATACAAGATTTATGCACGTGACCTGAACTCAGAAAGGTGGAACACACCAAGAGGAACACCGGCCCAGAGCACTAACAATGCCTGCGTGTTTTTGTGCCTGAAAACGAGAAAGAAATCTCCAAAGATTGTGAAAACAAGTTCCGTTCACTGCGATAAAATCTGTTAATCTGGCTGCGCTGGCCCCTCTCAGCATATCGCCCACATTCATTTCCCTAAAGGACCTCTGGAGTGGGGGTAACGCTCGGAGAGAACCAGATGTTTGAGCACGACTGATATACTTGTAGCTTTCGAGTGGTAATCCTCTTCGACGCGTCATTGTAGCCGACATAGTCTTAGTCGCATTTAGTGTAAACAAGACATCAGCCGCCATTAATGTGAAGACACGATCAACGCACAAACGTCGACCCCCCCCCCCCCCCCCCCCCCCCCCCGGCTGCTCTCTGACAGCGCTGGTGTTGGTTTCTGATTGCACTGACGGCTCACATGTGACCGAGGCTTGGAAAAACATCTCGAAGAGCACTGGAGTCCAGACAACTGAATTAACACGCGTGCGTCCATGTGAAGGGGTCAAGCCGGGGCAGAGGCTCGAAACGGAGACGTGCGTCTTTGCATGTGTGTGTCTTGTGTGCAGGGGCGTCGAGCCCTCGCTCTGGCCCCCGTCGGTCTCATTTTTCCAGCCTGCAAAATGTGGAAAAAATGCGCCGCGACTCCAAGCGTGAGGCTAAAGTGCCAGAAAAACGCTGAACCAGGACAAACACATGAAAAAATCCCGCGTCTCCGTTAGCCGTGTTCGGGATTAGCCCGGCATGGCTCGGTGTCGGTTCCCTTTGGCAGGCGAAGAGGGAATCTGAGGGCAACAGCTGCACACGGAGCAAACTCCAAATCCGCTTCAACAAGGACGGAGATGTCGATTTGTGAGGGTGACATCACTGATTCAACCAGATCCGGTTTGTAATGAAGGCCCCTTCTGTCTGCGTCCTCATCTGTCTGAGGACCAAGCAAGGGTGACACGTTCTGGAGGGTCCCCTTCCTTTCCACGGGCAAAATCCTTCATTTCACTTTTTCTGCGGCTGTGTCTCCGTCTCCCGCTGAATGACTACGGCAGCGTGCGCGGTGCATGAGACCGCGGGTGACTCGCGATGACATCACCCCCCACTCACCCGAATCTGATTGGAGCATTTATTCAAATGTGACACGCCGAGGCTTTGGTTCGGGCGCATGTGCACTCGCACAGCTGCGACAGTTTACAGTGCAACAGTGTGAAGAGTGGATCTAATCAGAGAGGAAGGAATGCGACCTGTCACCCCTGCCCGTGAACCCTCTGCAGCCGCTGCAGCAGCAGCAGCCTTATCTGATTGTTCTGTCTGGCACGCTAATCGCTTCCAGAGCTCGAACGGGGGGCCGCCAAAAGTTGGGGGGACGGGTACTGCACGTAGTAGTATATATTGGTAAAACAATGGTGGTTGAGGAAGGCAGTGCGGGGAAAGGCACAAGCTTGTGTGCCTGAAACCATCAGGAGAGATGTGAGCTTGAGCTGCAACACGTTGTAAATGTTCTGCCTTTGGTAGTAGCTTCGAATTCGAAGACAAAGGGGTAGTTAATGCTGCAGTGGTGGCTACGGAACTCAAGAGTGTATTCCGCACACTTAACGTGACCTCTGCCTTCTGGCTGCAGCATTGAAATACCTCCGTATAGTCAACTTAAAGCCTTTAAGCGTTGGAGGGAAGCAGAGTTTCAGACCTATAGGCCACGTGGAAGCGTCAGCCCCGACTGCATGACACAGAAGCTGACGGACTCTGTTTATAGTAACAGGTTATCAGTGTTAAACTGACAATAGTATATTTATGTTTAAAAAGGCAACTTATAAAAAGTTGTATGAAAACAACTCTGGAACAACAATCGCTGTGTCCCAGTCGGTACAAGCAGAGGTGAGGCAGCTGTCCCAACACTAGGAAGCCCAGATCCAAGCCTTTTAATTCATGATAAGAGGGAGTTTGTTGTATCTTTTTTTCTCTCTCTCATGTTAGCTCCACTGACACAACACTAACACGTCGAGTTCTGATGATGAACTGAGGCTTTGCACTGTATTCCTGCACTGTGTTACAACCCCAACGGCCACTAAGTCACTCTCAAACAGCAACACAAGCAGCAATTCTTCACTTCTTCACCAGCCCACACACAAACACACACCCCTCCTCATCTCTCCGTCTACTCTGTATTTCTCTCCATGCAACATTCTTTTCACCAGTTCTGAGCATCAGTATGCCGAGGAAAAACCCATCAGTAATCCCCTACTGCTCAGCTCTGGAACTGCCTGGTTGCCCCATGGTAGTTATAGGTCACTCACACACATGCACATGCAACCAGAAGCACAAATGCACAGACATACACATCTACAAGCATGACGGTTTGTGTGGATCATGATTGTTGTACATCTCTCTACCTCACACGCACACGTACACGCACACACACACACACACACACACACACACACACACACACACACACACACACACACACACACACACACACACACACAGAGAGAGAGAATGCCAGACTTTATCGCACCCCACAGTTTAACCCCTTCTAATCCCTTCAGAGTGGCAGAGCTTTATGGTCAATTCACACTCTTTCATGCCTTTTCCTCCTCCGTGTGCAGCCTGAAGAGTTAATCCCCGGAGCAGCTGTGGAATAGACTCATCAGACACAGTGACAGGGACACAGATATAACATGCATAAAGAGCTCAATCATGTACAACACAGTCCAGTAATACCGAGCGATAACCTTCTCATATGCTATGACATCTGAACAGACAATGAGGTGATTTATATCATCTTTATTAAATTAAAGAAGACTGTAGTTGTGTGTTCAATTAAATTTACACAAACAATAAAAATAATGCAGACAATTGTGGGGCTGTAACAAATGATTATTTATTTTATCAATTTATCTGCAGAATCTCATTTGTTGTGTGAAATGTCACGACAGTGTTAGAAGTCTCCTGCGACAACCAACCAAAAGTCAACCCCCATTTGTCCATTACAGTGCTGAAACAATATTTGGTTTATTGAAAAGTCAAGTTAATCAATCAGGGTAAATGATCAAACTGTCATAATTTGATCATCAATTAATCTCCAAAAGCTGCATGGTTTCAGCTTCTCAAATATGAGGATCATCCAATATTGTTTTTGGATAATATTTCATATATATATATATTACACAATGTCCTGGATTAAATGGCACCATACTAACTGAACGGGATTTTTGATCGTCGATAAATCAAACATTAGAGTTACCTGGGGTTTTTGATTTTCGACAATCTTTCAGAATAAGACTAAATGATTGATCAATTCATCAGAAAAAACTACACAGCCACCTGACACACACTGACACAGTGTGGTGCAGTGGAGCAGGTATGGATGAACCCAGTTCATAATGCAGCACGACAGAAGAAGAAACATGGAGCTGGATTCCCAGTACACAGGGAAGCCAGTCAAGTACATCAGCACACAGTGGGAAAATGAAATGTTGTGTTCAACAGCCCCATAAACTGTTCAGTTTCCTCGGTTGCACAAGAGGAAAGAATTTGAAGCGGTGTGTGGAGAGGCAAGACGCGAAACACACACACACACACACACACACACACACAAATGCTCAAAAACAAACCCCCGTAGCTACACACAGAAACATGCTGACTCAAACACACACATAATATTTCACACAAGCAATTTCACAAAACCACATACATATGCACTCAAACCCTCACACACACACAGGCGCTTCTACAAACACACACACACAAACACACACACGCACAAACACACAAACACACACACACAAAGAGCAAAGAATTGTATGTATGATGGCTCCATTTCTCTCATTAGGGAGAAGGAGCCGCCTGCAGCAAAGTCTCCTCTAGTCAGTCTGCTGAGATCTTGAAAAACCAACAGCACCAGGCAGACCAAGAGCAAAGGAGGGAGAAATAAAACCGTCATACATGGCAACTGCACCGAAGAGGCTTATGGAGAGACCAAATGGAGGAAAGGGAGTCATCTAGAGTAAAAGGCAGAATGATACAGCTGAGCATCTTCGGGGCATGACAATACCTCGATCAAGACGGTCCAAGTCAATACTTACAAAGACTAAGGCCTCTGTCTAAACAATCTGTGCAGCAATTGACTGCGTTTCAAAATCCACCTTTTGATAATTTGACATTGAAAAAAAAGGTTAGGTTCAAAAGGTTGTACTCAAGTTGATTCATCATGGGTGAATCATCCAATTAACCAATCAGAGCGTCGTCCCCCATTCCCTTGAAAAGCCAGGCGCACTTTCACCTTGGTACAAAGAATGAATGCTTCACTTGAGAACTGACTCGTGCTTTCACTTTACACACATGAGCAGACTCTCTGTGTGTGACAAGCAGAGTATTTGCGTGCTGTGCACTCGCCTATAACTTGCATACTTCTAAATTTAAAATGCGTCACCGAAAATAACAGTGAAATACTGAGTAGGTGACTTCAGACCAGGTTATTGTTGGTCAATCTGTGATCAGGGCCTGACCTCGCCTCATTTGAAGACCCTGAATGCTCAAATGAGTGCATTTGCCTTTACTATTTAAACTACTCAGGTGCTGGCTGGGGAAATGATATCTGCACTGGTCTGAAACTTTAGCAGAAACAGTTGCATCACGTTAGACGGTGCCTTGCAGGAAGTGGAAGAGAAGTTCCTAATAGTCAACAGCCATGTTAGTGGCCCCGTGAGCTGAACACATGCACAGCAAAGCTTTGAGCTAAATGCAGCTCACAGTGGCCACGCTAAAATGCTGATGTTTAGCAGTTAGAATGTTCACCACATTCATTATTTGACTTTATCAACTAAATATGCTACAACTAGCTAATTTGTGCTAAAACAGAATGTACAATTCAAGCTGATGGGAATGTCATTAGTTCTAGTTCATAAACCTAAGCATTACAATTTTGACCTGCTGAGTGTCTGTATTATATTTCATGACAATCCTCATAAAAACCTGTTGAGATATTTCACGCTGGAGCAAAGTGAAAAGAGCGGCTACCTGGCAGACAGACAGGCCAACACGACACCGGTGTGGCTGAAAAGTCAACCGTACGCCCATAAAAACACCTATAAAAACAGACACAAGCCCCCGGTAATATAATGTAAAATCCTGAATAATCCTTACACAACATGGTTTGAGCATGCAAATTGACATGATCAGTGTGTGGCCTTCCATGTTGTAGGAAATAATAGGTTTGATTGATGTGATGCCAAGAAAACCTCAAAATGTGTGAACTTACATAGAATGTAGCTGAACAGAAGACTCTGATCTGAACAGATGAGTAAGTGGACAAAAGGACCTGCTGTTACATGGTAAAAAAAACCAACACCTTAATAACAATAACTTCATATTGTTTTAGCTGTTAAATCTGAATAAAAAAGGAACAATATTTTCCTCTCCCTTTCAAAGCCTTGTGAATTCCCTAAATGAAGGCCAGAGAGAATAAGAGAGCGAGGCAGACGGAGAATAAAGAGACGTACAAAATAACAGCACACAATACACCAAAGCCGTGGAGATAGGACAAAGAAGAGAGGAATAGACACGGGCACAAAACCAGAAAATAATAGACAGCCCCATTAGGCCGAGGTTATTGAGTAAATTCATCTCACTAGACAAAAAAGCTTCTCCTCCGGTTGTGTCACCGTTGTTTTCGCCAAACTCAACATTGTCCCTCTGCATTGCCTTCAAAATGTTCCCCGTGCATCACCACCGTGTATCAAGGCAGCAGCGCTGCCAAGGAGAGAGTCTGAGCGGTGCCGCTTTCAAACAGCAAACCTCGAGGTGCCTTAAATGGATGTTTTGGACCGCGTGGTTTACTTTGTTGTGGCGGAGTGGAAGCATTCACTATCAACACCACACCGTTACTGTGTCTTATCAGCCGTATGCCCTTCTTTCAGACAGAACGCGGGGGATTTCAAGCCGGCAGAATCACATACAAAGACAGAGAAGGAAGGAGGGGAAACAAAGCTGGATCGGGAATGGGGCTGCGCCGTGGGAGGCCTAAACTGAGCGGAGAGCGTTCGCTTCTCAACTCGAGCAAGGAGTTCATCTGTCACGGCGAAGCGAGAGCTGCGGCGGTTTGCTCAACAATTCGGAGCGAAATGAACGTCCACATGAGAGGTCAGACCAACAGCACGGTTCGCAGTGTTGAGACATTGACGGTGCTGTTAGGTACAGTTAGGTACAAAATTGATACAATGATCAAAAGTGATGGTATATGGACGCACTTTTCTAGGCTCATGGATCACTTGAAGAGCTTTACACTACAAGTCACAAATGCATTCGCAGCACCTCTACACGCGGCGCTTTCTCTATCACACACCATACGCACACGGCCTCTGGGCCAACTCGGGGTTCAGTGTCTTGCCAAAAGAGACTGGACTCGACCCACCGACCTTCTAGCTAGCGGGCGAACCTCTCTATCACCTGAGCCACAGCCGTGATCAGATGGCAACATTTTATTTGGCTGCTGAAGGATGTAAAAACACCTGGCGGGGGCGTCCTTGTTCAAAAAACGCCAAAACCGGACGGTGCACTTCTCACGATGAGAGCCAAGAGACACGAGGGGGGACAGGACGCACCACATACGTTTCTCTTGTCTTAATTCTCAAGACAAAAACCTTGTGGCCACCCGTCGCTCACACACGCGGGCTCGTGACCGACGAAGCACTCAATGAAATGAGACGCGCCCTCAGTGTGTGTGTGTGTGTGTGTGTGTGTGTGTGTGAAAGATGATTGGGGGGAGTGTCACTCGTACTCGCTGACACAGCGTTTCTGCGCTGTCATTGCTGTCAGTCCACCGCCGTCTCTCCACAGTGGAGCCAAGTGGGACCCGTCAAGATCCCTCTCACAAATGTTTGAATCACAAGATCGATCGGCGACGTCGGTTTACCTTGTGTTTTCCCCAGATGGCAAATTTGTTTCTGTTGGCAGCGTGATGAAACCATAATCATACATATGCTGCTTTTTGTTTTGGGTTTTTTTGTGCTCCAGTATCCTCAATGTTTTTTTCTTTTTAATTGAGGGATATGATTAGCAACTGCTCTCCTGGTGAGCTCTGTGTGGGCCCACAGTGGAAACCAGCGACAACTGAACTCCGGGTTGTTTAAGGTTTCACAGCAGGAGAAACCAAAGCTAAGCAATGTAATGAATATGAAGTTGCATTACATTTATTGTACTTTATTGCCAGAAACAGTTTCTTTGAACATAAACAACAGAAACAGGCCCTGGTTATATTCTGCTACAGAGGATCAGAGCAAAAATTAATGCTTAATTTCTGTTGTTGTCAGGGAGACTCGCGCTAATCATTGGGGACACTCCTGACTTCCTGCCACGCTGAACTTGGTTGCTCCATCACTGAGGATGATAGAGTCAGAGCCTAGACACTAAACATGATCACCGGATGTCTTCCACACTCATGGAACTCATGTTGTCCCACATGAGCTGGCTAAAGGAATAACTTTAGAGTTTTTTACAGAAACACTTCAAGTTGTTGGAGGTAGGGTCTGATGCACGTCATTATGTCCTGTATACTCAGCAATGTCAGTAATGTCTGAGCCGACAGTGCTCTGGTGGAAAACAGAGAGGCAATGGGGAAAATCTTAGAGATAGTGATCTGCAGACTGACATCAATTATGGAGTGCACGGTCTAAGGCGACTCGTAGTCAATGGGCAAAGACAGGAAAAGCTTGTTTCATCCAGTGAGTCACCCGTGACACTCTTTCTTTATCTCTCCATCACCTCTTTCTATCCAATTCCCCTGTCTCTCCTCACTTCTTTGAATTCTTAATCACTTCCAGAAAAGACCAGAATTTTGAAGTGCACAACCTCAATCCGCTGCCTCCGCTTCTATCCATCCCCTTGTCTTTCTCTGAGTCCTCTCATCTGAGTCACACTGTCAGGAATACCATCACTCTCTCTTTGCCTCGCTGCTCCCGGCTCCCTTTTCTTCCTCTTTTATTTCTCTCCCTTTTTTCTTTCTAAACCTCGCCTCAGTCGTTTCCTCCCCGACTTGGCTCTCTTGATGCTCCCTTGCTTTCTTCTCCTGGTTATTTTTCTTCATTTTCTTATATCCATCTCAGCAGAGGTCAGAATAAACACGCCACTACCTTGGACTTAAAGAATTTCTAGTATTTGTTAGATATGATTATTAGTGTGTTGAAATATTATCAAATGCATTTGTTCATCTTCGGACAGCATGACGAATGGCTGACATTAGTGGATGCCGAAGGAACAGAAACACATCTCTGGATGGTTTGTGAAAGGTTCTTTATTGTCTTGTGGTTATTTCCCCGATAAACTGATCTTTGCCGAAGAAACTCGCTTCATGGGTTTTTAAATTTTTGCCGTTTTGCAATTGTTTGCTTACAAATGCCCGAAAGTTGGAGAGAAACGCAACAGCTGCCGCTACCTTCCCGTTTGACCTCCTCACCCAGAAAACATTCCAATTTCTTTGGACCCTTTCATCTGCTCACTTCCCCCCCCGCCCTCCTCCGGTGAGCCCAGACAGCAGTGCATACTGTACAGTACACCACCACTGTCAGCCGTCCTCTCGCTCTCACAGACACCAGCTATTCCACCTCATCCCCACGGTGGTGCTCCAAAATCTCACATTCTTTTACCCTCTCTTCCACGGGTGTCAAGTAGAATCCCTTTTTTTTTGGAGGAAAACTCAACACTATCCTGATTCTACTGATCTGCTCCGTAGTCGGCCATGGTCACAGGAAGTGACAGATCTTAAAGGGTGAAATTCAAACTGCGTCATGAACAGTGGACGCTGTATCTTTGGCCTCCGTGTCTGTGTCATTTGGTGGAAACCACCAGACCTCATCTCGGGGTTGTTAGAAGATTAGCCCGCAGTGCACTGTTTTTACGACATCGTGATACGTGAACCCCGAGTATTACCTTTCGAGCAGTTAAAGGGTTTCCTCTCTCTGCGGCTGCGAAGGCGTGTACCTTAAGCGTAGGACATTTCGCTGCAAAAGAGCTTCACAGGGGCTTCCCTGGGGGAGAATTCCTTGGGAACAAGACGGGAAAAGACCTTTCAAAAGCCATTCCAACACATAGTATTAAGAGGGTTTCGCTTGTGTTATAGACCACAAATTTCCCCCATTTGATGGTTTAAAAGAACATGCAGACTGGCATTGTTCTTCAAATTACGTACACAAGATATATGATGCCCAGGATACACAGTCTTGAAGTGCTGCCCCATCCTGCCCTGCGTCCACCTTCCCCCTTTCCTCCTCAGCGTTTCCCTCCCACACCTCATCGCGGGCCTGCATGGGGAAAGTCTAAGCAGGAGTACAGATAACAGAAGACAGATCTGCATCTGGAAGTCATATACGGAGGAAAACAAGAATGAAATAACTTTAACTTTGACCTTGGCACAGCACACTTATATACACAAGGAGCGAGGGAGGGTAAAGGGAGGATGTCCGAGTGAGTGTGTGCATGTGAAATATGGAGATGTGCTGATTGGACAAATGTTGCATGGGAGCAGGAAACGCATACAAGCTCAGTGATGTGGTTCAGTTACACATTGAGATACGGGTCGTGCATGCACAAACACACACACACACACACACACACACACACACACACGCGCGCACTGATTACTGCTGCCTCAACTCTTCAGACAATGCAGTACATAAAGGCAGAAATTGGCCATTTGGGACGACAAACACAGGCTGCATGGTCTGCAGCAGCAGAAGAAAACGGGCTGCTGAAATTCTTTTAATTGCTGACAAAACAATGGCAGAATTATCCGTGCTCACGCCAGGATGAGAAATAACCCCCACCGCCCCATCTACCCACACGCCGCTCGTCTCTTGAAAGTCCCGAGCGCGGTTGCTAACGACAATTAAGCTTCTTGCAAGTCCCGTTTTGAACTTTGGAAGCAAGCGTCCGTCTCGCACGCTACCCGTCACGTCCGTGCAGCATCCGATCGTCTCTTCCGCCCTACAACAGAAACCATTTCAATCTGACGGCCCCGTTTGATGTGCACGGCCTTTTACGGAGGAGGCTGCATCAAAAAAAGATGCAGGGAACTTAAAAGCTCCATCACCTCTCTCTCGCTCACTTTGTTTTGATCCCGTCCTCCCTTTCTCTGTCTGTTTTGTTCGAACCGAATTCGCCGTAAACACTTTGTCGCTGGCTGATCAGAAAAGGAAGAGGAGAAACGAGACTAATTGGTTCGTCTCCTATGGCGTCGCCGTTACTCATATATTGAAGTCAACACAACAAGACAAGACAATATATCTTCATATGATATAAATGATCCCACCAGGACCATGATCCTGAGCTTAGAGGTTTTCCACACACTGGCATCACAACTGTCTGGACTCCAGGGGAATCCTGTCCCATCTCCAATCTCCCTGGACATACATTGACTTTAATTATCCTTTGTTTTTTTTGACTGTTGCTTACCTCATAAACATGAGGCCATCATTTGAAACAGATCTTTTGACAGAGACAGGACGAGCAAACACCTCAGGTTTGATTAGAAGTATGTAGCCTAGTGCAAAATTTGTATCGATACGTCCAACTCTGTGTTATCGTACCACATCTGTCACATTTGAAAACGTCCATCACTCAAACATTTTATCTACATGCCACAACTTATGCTGTACAGTATGTGGGATTCAAACTGGTACTGTGCCATGTTATGATCATCTCACTTGGTAGTCCAGTCGTCTGCAGCTCACCAGCAGGGAGCGTGGATCTGACACTCCAGGGTCGGTGCTTTGGCTTCCACCGGGGCTGCCCATGCACCGCTTAAATGTAGATTGTGAAGGCACGTTGAATAAAAAAACCCGAGGCTGAACCCTTTCCCAAACTGAAACGGTTAAAAACAGCTTGACCGATCGGCTTTATTGTCATTTTCGTTTCCACCTCTCCTCCCTGGAATTATTTATTAAATGGATGTGAGGTATGTAGCTGCTTGCCGCAGACGGGGAGCGCGGGGGGGGGGACATCGTCGATCGTCTGGTGCTCTCATCTCAGCTGGGGTCTGAGCCACTAAGGGGCTGAGAGCACAGACACGGCTCCAGCAGCACCATCTCCCTGACCTCACACACACACACACACACACACACACACACACACACACACACACACACACACACACACACACAATGGAATGGGTTTGGCAAACGAGTTTGCTGTGAAAATGTGCGTCTTTGTCAGATACATTGTGTAAATTTAAACAGTTTGTATGATTTAATTTTACCTTTTGTTAAAAAAAAACAACAACCATACACTTGTAACAATATGTTTTGTTTTTATTTCTTATTCATTTTAGTTTGCTTTAGACGCTACGTTTTACTGTAATGTGCAAAACATATTTTGATACACACACACACACACACACACACACACACACACACTCCCTGAGGCGGTTGGTGCTCTCGCTCAAACACAATGGTTTCTCGCTGGGCAAGGTGGTGCGCCTGCTGAGTCCACTCTCGCTGATAATGTGGCTCATAAAAGGAAGCTCCATGAGGAACAGACTTGGTAAGCGAAGCTTCATCCATGAGCACTGATTGAAGTGACCAAAGTGTCTGGTTCAACGGTTAATCTTGCAGCGACACTACGTGTTCAATAATGACAGCAAAACTTTGGAATATTACGGTTTTATAACAGGTTAATGCCAGATAATCACTGCCTGGTGTAGCCTATACCTTCTGTCACTGCATGATACCACATCAATTATGAATACTGAGAGTCATAAACACAGCAGCAGCCTCTTCCCAAATAAAACCAGTCACACTTTTGCAGGTTTAAAAAAAAAAATAAAGCAAGAAATTGCTTTAAACGTGTGACTGAACATCAGTATCAATGGGGAGGTGTCATCCTCAGTCCTCGGTTACAGCACACACACACACAGAATGTCTGTAATACATAGAAAGGTGGATACATAGAGAGCGGAGAGAAAGGATGATCTCCTCTAAGAACAAATTAATAATAAAAGACTCCAAGAATAAACTAGGTAATTAGGTTACAGGCAGCTCAAGGCGCACGCAAGCGCCGCTGTCGTCGGATTCTGGATCATTTCGGGGACAAAAACCTCGGAAAACACTGCGTCTCTGCAGGTCTAACAGGGAGTAAATAAGTTCCACAGCCGTCGTGTCACTATAACCATGAATGCAGTCACTTTGGATGTCACGCCTCGGCCACAAAGTGGAGGTGATGTCTTATCAACACGTCCCAGCACAGGAGGAACATCATGACACGCACATGCGCTCTGAAGGGAGAGGGGAGAAGAAAGTCTTTCTTCCCCATACATCTCTTTGCATCTCATCCAGAGCTACCACATCATCTCTCTCATCACACACACACACACACACACACACAGACCCTCACAAGTTCACCCCCAAGTGAGATAAGAGGGAAGAGAAAATGGGATGAGATGGTTCAGAGAAGACTCTTTCCCCTCTCCCTCTCTCTCTCTCTCTCTCACACACACACACACACACACACACACACGCACACAAACCTACAGAGATTTCTTCTCTGTGCTTGGCAGCCAAAGCGGTGGCTTGGCGCCTGTAGTCTCTCAAAATCAGCCCGTCTGTCTCACCTACGCATTTCAAGTCAAAAATTCATAAGGTGACACAAAACTGTCAGAGCGACCCCAAAATGATGATGCTATAAAAGTGTGTGTGTGTGTGTGTGTGTGTGTCTAGAAGTGGGTGGGTAAGGGGACAAACACACACGTACAGACTTGTACACACACATATACACACACACACACACACTGACACACAGTGTGGTCTCACTGCAGAGGAGCTCTCGCACGCCCTCGCTCATACGCGCACGTTCACGCGCGCAATGGACGCAAAGTGCGTTTCCAAGTTGACTGTGCGCAGTTGCAGTCGCTCATTCGGCACGGAGTCGTCACGACAAACCACAACTGCTTCCAATGCTAAACTCCAGCAGAAATGCTCATATTTATGCGCGCGGGGGCTTCATGAGATACGGGGAAGTCTCGGGGCATCTCTAGAACATTGACACAACATTCCTATGGTACTCCTTTGATCTGACGCGTAAACCTCAGAGCTCGGGCATGCGGGACCAATACGCTCGCACCCCGCGGAGCTCACACCAACAGCCACATCGCATCCCAAATCCGCAGTCCCTCGCCAGTGAAGTCAAACAGTCCCTCACCCTTGGCACAACTTGACTAATTCCACCATAACCCCCCCCCCCAAAAAAACAAAAACAGGATGGGCAACGTTCAGTCACTTCGGAGATATTCCGTCCTCACCCTCGGCGTGCGTCTGGTCGCTGCTCCGCCAGTGTGCAACACAAGCCGTGCGATGTTTCGGGGCGCAAATGTGTGACACAACACGAAAAGCTGTTGTACCCCGCTGCACAGATTGGTCCGTGTGTGTGTGTGTGTGCGTGTGCGTGTGTGTGTGTGTCCTGTGAGGCGCGACGACAGGAGAGAGACATCGGCGGAAGGTATGGAGGAGGACAAGGAGGGGAAAAGAGGAAGGGGTCGGAGAAGGATGTCACCAACATTTCGGATGCAAGGGAGGGGGGGGGGGGGGGGGGTCTCCAAGACGGGTAGAGAAATGATGGACGACCCCAAAAAGTTTGGACTGTACTTACTGATCGATCCGTGCTTGGCGCTCGTCCTGTTTGGCATGTTAGTAGGATGGGAGAGTTGCGGATGAAGACATGTCCATTCCCCGCGTGCTTGTCAGGCAGCAGCAGCAGCAGCAGCAGCAGCAGCAGCAGCACCGGTTCCAAAGCTCAGCTCTGCAGCTCCGTGCGCACAGGAGAGCAGCGCTCAGCGTGAATGAGAGCGGAGCTGCGGTTAGACTCCGGCATCCCCTGGTAGAGAGAGGGAGAGAGAGAGAGAGAGGGAGAGAGAGAGAGGTGGGGAGAAGGGGGGAGAGAGAGAGAGAGGGAGAGAGAGAGAGAGGTGGGGAGAAGGGGGGGGAGAGAGAGAGAGAGAGAGAGGTTAGCGACAGGAGTGCGCCCCCTGGCTGCGTTACAGTGGTTTCGCCAGACGCACCGCTCCATGACGCGCATAGGTGGCAGCATTGGACTCGGCACAGGCTGTGGTACCTTGTGTCTTAACGTCTGGTTGAGACACTTACAAATGACATAATGAAGTTATTTTACCAGAATCAGATTCTTTGACACGCTCTTGATAAAAGACTGCTCCCATCCAGCTTGATTGGTGGCACTTGACATCAAGCAGAGTGACAGAGGTGTGTGTGTGTGTGTGTGTGTGTGTGTGTGTATGTGTGAGGGTGGTCCCCACAAGTGAAAAGTTGGTCCCCATCCCACATGAAAACCAGTATGTGTGTGTGTGTGTGTGTGTATGTGTGAGGGTGGTCCCCACAAGTGAAAAGTTGGTCCCCATCCCACATGAAAACCAGTATGTGTGTGTGTGTGTGTGTGTGTGTGTGTGTGTGTGTGTGTGTGTGTGTGTGTGTGTGTGTGTGTGTGCGTGCGCGCGTTGACCATTTGTTACACTTCACCAACGACCACCAGCCACCGGGGCTAAATTAGTGCAGATTTTCCAAAACTCTGCTATGATCTCCAGCCGGCCAGTTTAAACCCAGCAGTCTTCAAAACACTGCAGCTCATGAAATCATAATCTCCATTGTGGAGGAATGATAGGTTGATAAAAAGATAAACCAAAAATTGCACTTAGAGCAGCAGTTATTCACAACATAAAGAAGCCTGCCCCCTATGAAACCACATTTAAATCTGATAAAGCCAGATTGTTATTTAAATTGTTCATATTAAAAGATCACAATCATGTGTAAATTCACTTCCATGATAAAAACTCAACGGAAATCAACAAACAGCTCTTTACAAGATTAATAGAACAACTTATGTTTTAACTTATGATACACTTTGAATTGTTAAATATGTCTGGTATAGTATTGGTTAAAACAAAGTTAAAGGTGACATATTATGCAGAAATCCCTTTTTCAGTGTTTGTGCACATACATGTGTGTATCTGTGGAGCCTGTCGGTCCACAAACTGTGAAAAAATTCCACCCTGAGTTTTATTTGGTGAGTTTACTAAACCCTACGGCCTGAAGCTCTGAACAACTGGTTCAGATTTCTGTCCCACTGTGATGCCACAGTTGGACTCTTTTGGGGGTAACCCCGCCTGCAATCTGAGATCTCCATTTTTCTGGTGAAGGGGCGAGACATTTCCTACACGTTTTGAAATCAGTTGACCAGTCACAACAGTCTGGGCCAGCTGGCCAATCACAGCAGGGTTTATCGGGAGAAGGGGTTAAAATAAATACAGGCGTTTTAGACAGAGGGTGAAAAGAGGAGCTGCGGGAATGGGCAATCTGAGAACACTGATGCCTTTTCTGAACATTAGAGCATGTAAACCTTTCCAAGTGGTAACCAAGATCAAAAGTATGAACCTGAATATGAGCATAATATGTCACCTTTAAAACATACAACCTCCAGCTGCGTTTGCAGTGTAGAACTATCCTTAAATTATGCTTAGGGAGTTAGATTTTTCATTCTCTAGTGTACTGTAGGGTTTTCCCCTCCTCTGTATTTCGTGTGAATTTCTATGTGTGTGTGTGTGTGTGTGTGTGTGTGTGTGTGTGTCGCTGAGCGAGGCCTATTGATTACCTGCTCCCACCAGATCATCCCAGTCTTTGCCAGATCATCCAGTCACTAGCGTGGCAGCCTCGTTTGGAGAGACATTCTGTAAAAAACGGTTTGCCCGAATCGCTCTCCGACAAATAAACTCTGCCTCCTCACCTCAGTTTTTCCAGGCTGTGCTCTGATCTCACGCCTGCTAGTTTGAACTTCACTAACCACTTTTACAAAAAAAACAACCTTAAGACTCTGTCTGCGCTTTGTGCCTTTGAGTCGAGCCAATTGAAAACCGTCTAAGAAAAGCTAGTGAAAAGGGAATTTGAATAAAGATGAATAGAGGGAGGATGTGTGTGTTTTCAAGCATCATCCCCCTTTGTTAATGTGCATGCATTGGTGCGGCATTTCTTCCTGCTGGGCCCCCGGCTATGACCTTTGTGGTCCCCTTGTGCATATTAAATGCTGATATTCCTGCCCATATAAGTGATGACTCTGGAGTTTTCATACAGGGAGATGAGGAGTCGGGTTCCTCCTCTCCACACCGCGGCAGAGGATGTTGTTACACGGATGACACTCTGCTGCTCAGATTACTGTACGTGTGCATGTATATGTGCATGAGTGAACATCCTCTCCGCTATAAGTCCCATCGTCTTACGTGGCTTGTTGAGGCGCTGCCGGTCTCGGGGTTCATTTCTCATCCTGTAAAACATCGAAGTCATCCGCACGTGCCCTCTTCTGCTTGTGCAGCTGAAATCTTTATCAATGAAAACCAGCATTATATTTAATACTTTAAGATTTGTGCTTTTGAAAATGAGGGACCTGATTTATTTGATTGTACAATGTACAACTCAGTCTCTTGTGAGTTAGAATAAGGAAGAGCAAAAGGGGAAGCACACGAGATAAAGTAAGTCCATATTTTGACATGCCTTTTCATGATCTCTGACTGGAGGATACACTGCCATACAAATATTTATTTACCATTACACTACTGAATAAAAACGATAGTGAGTTCACATTGCTGAAATACCTACATCACCCACAACTGAAATAAAAACTGAAAAACAGATAGGGACCAACTCTTCTGGTAGGTAACTGTGCATAGTCTCTAGGGTCCAATGATTTGCAACTGCATCCCTGACATGCATATCAACCTGTAAGGCAATATAAATGTATGTGTTGTGAACATTTTATACCTCCCAAGTTGTTGCACAGTAACACTCGGCACTATTTGGGAATTCTGCCAATATACTGTAGTGGCAAAACAGCTGAAAGAAAACAAGTGCAACTTCAGGTGTAGCTGATTTTTTTGTGCGTGTGTCGTGTCTAAGTGGTAACCCACTGTGACGTCACCCGTGGGTTCGTGAGCTGCCGTTTTGAAGCCTCGAGTTCAACATTTTGGCCATGGCCATCTTGATTCTTTGAAACCATGAGTGGGGGGACGGACGTGCACATGTGCCTACACCTGGAACCTGCAACTAGAGATTGAGATTGTTTACCGATGTTATACATCAACCAAGATTCAGGGTCATTTTCTCATACCCTTCTATAATAACTAAAAACTTGTTTTTACACAAGAGGAGGCGCCCTCTGGTGGTCATTCAAGAAGTTTCAAGCCCTGCTGCATTGGCTTCCCTTTCCGGACTGCATGAATACATCCATTTTTATGTAGGCTACAGTCTATACTCGTGTCATGAAATTGATGAGAGTGGTGAGACCAAAACCAAGACAATGAGCTTAAAGATACTAAAAAAGAAACTAAAGTGCTAAAGGGAATTGAAGAGTAATTCTCTGTTTGTTAGGCACTACAAATGACTCATGTCACATTGCAGAGATGTGTTCCACAGCTAACACTGTAATTACTTCCACTTAAATGTCTAGCTCTCCCAGGAATCCACATTGAAACACACAAAAAAGCCACGTTGATTATGCTAAGATGTACTTTTGCTGCCAAAATACAGGGCTGCTCGTGTTGCACACTGGCTTTCCTGTGACCTGCCATAGCCCCAGGCTATGGCTTGATCTGCAGGGGTATTAACATGTATATTTTCTTTATCATATATATATATACAATAAGGTAGAAAGAGAGAGCACATCACTTCCTATGCCCTCAAAGGTTTTCTTCTGGGAGGAGACAAAGAGCAGACATTCAGTGCTTAGGCAGCTGAATCACTACAACAACTAGCAAAAAAAATGTAAAAGTAGCAAACCAGACATTTCTCTAAAAGTATTGTTGCTTTATTACAAATACTGAAGCGGGCAAAATGGCTCCGCTTCCAACGTTGGTCTTGGTGTGCGTGGCTTGTCAGCATGTAGCTGCTCGTGTTGTGAATGAAAATGTTTTTTTTTTCCAGCTCTACAATCTCTCTCTCTCTCTCTCCTTTTCTGGTCTTGCTTGTATCTCGCTCCATCACAACAGCCTTCCAACAGAGCCTTGATCAATAATGTCCATTTCATCCCCAAAACGCCGCCTGACGCCAAATCATAATTAAATCTCCACAGAGAGGCGCCTGAAAAGGAAGCTAATTAGGTATTAAAAATAACTGTTCCCCCCCCCTTCCTTTTAGACACAAATCAAATTAACTCTCCTCAGTTATGTTTTTAAAAGTAAATGTGTACGGCTACATTTGACACGATTTTTCGTTTTGGTCAAAGTTTGTGCGGCATTTTTCTTACTGGAATCTGTATTATTTTTGTCG
Source organism: Scophthalmus maximus (assembly GCF_022379125.1). NCBI lineage: Eukaryota > Metazoa > Chordata > Actinopteri > Pleuronectiformes > Scophthalmidae > Scophthalmus > Scophthalmus maximus. The sequence goes on along the minus strand of NC_061517.1, from coordinate 20,241,577 downwards.
TTGTTTTTGATCAGTGACAAAAACATGTGACGCCAGGCTCAACTGTATAGAGGTTAGTGAATATGATAGTGGGGAATAAACCTGGTGGCAAAGCGAGAGACAGAGAGGGGGAGAGAAAGAGAAAGAGTGGGTGGTGGGGGACACTTTGAGTGCAGCAGCTCAAAGGACAGCCAGCCTTCTCTGCTCTTGTTTTGTCCCTGCTTGATCTCTATCGCACATATGATGCACTCCTACGCACACCGCACAGGTGGAACACACGCACACACACACACACACACACACACGCACACGCACACGCACACGCACATCTAAAAGGCCAGACTGCTTTCTAGCCTCCTCCTTTTGTCTCTCCTGGATGCGTCTGTAATTACAGCCGGCCCAGCTCACGAACAGCAGGGGAGGCCGCCGAACGCAACGGCTAACTAGCTTCGCCACCTTTGAAGCTGCACATCTGCGGGCATGTGCCCCGATGACGAAGAAGAAGAACGGCTACTGAGAGAACAAGGCGACCGGCTTTTGTTCGTGTTGTTTCCGAGACCGCAGAGAAACAGAGGTGGACCAAAGATGCTTTTCATCTGTAGCGGTGCAGCTTTCCTTTGCTCTGCTCATTGTTTTCTCGACATTATAATTTCATACAGTATGTTCCCCGGTCCTATATTCATTCACTCGTTAAGTCAGTGACGGGTCACTGCCAATTAATGAAAGCTCAAATTTACACAACACTCTTATATTTTGGGATCAATAGAGAGTGTTTTCTATAGAGTGATGAGGAAGTTTGACAGATCATGGGTCCAAATCCACATCTCCTCAGGAATAGTTATATTTTTGATAAAATGGACCACTGACATTTTTTACCTTTTACCGTCATGATTTAAAAAGATTTAATCTCAGGTCCTCTTTCATCCTAAATTGATGTTGGCATGTTGTCATTAGGTTTTTCCCCATGTTGCATAGATGATAAGTCTGGGCTACTCATCATTACCTTCCATGTGCAGTGTAGTGTGTGGCTTTGTGTGTGTGTGTTTGTGTGTGTGTGTTTGTGTGTTACTGTACTTAATTAAGAACAGGGCATCATGAACACCTGTAAAATCCTATTCTGACAAATAATACAAACGTATGTAGGTGTAAATAATAATAAATCGGTAGAATAAATGATAGATTAAAGTTAGTACATGTGTAGAAAAGTTTTGCATGTGTATACTCATGCACAAACACACACACAAATCATTTCCTCTGGCTAATCTATTGTTCTTATTTTAGCAGCAGAGACGGATGAAAACTATCACACACACACATCTTTTTCACAGTAATTTGGACCGATACATCAATAACTGTCAGAATAGGATTTTACAGGTGTTCATGATGGCCTGTTCTTAATTAAGTACAGTGACACACACGCACACGCACACACACACACACACACACACACACACACACACACACACACACACACACACACACACACACACACACACACACACACACACACACACACACACACACACACACACACACACACACACACACACACACACACACACACACACACAAATGAATCATATCCTCTGGCTAATTTGTACTAATTCTTCGTACCTAATCTTCAAATGTTCCCCCAGGCAATGTATATATCAGCATGCTTTAGACTTCCTCCAGGGCCTTTCCTTCTGATTGTAATCTGATTAAAACACCTAAATGTGATATACAGTAGAATACAGTTTTTTTTCATGAAGTCATTAGTATCTTCCAAAATGATCCTGGGAGTGCATTGATGCACATTGAGCTGTTTGTGTCCTTTTAGTTTCTCCTTAATGAGAAAAGGCACTGATATATTGCTGTTGGATTAGAAACACTTCAGACATTGTCCTCAACATTTATTCCAATTACACACTTTGCTTCATGTAAACATTCACATCCTCAGATCATGTGATTTAGTGTTTGGATAAGCAGCTGGTTTGGAAACTTCTACTGGAGAGGAATTTACTCAGTGACAGTGTGACTGTAGCTTTTTGTTGTTTGTGTTCATTGCGTTTTGAATTTCTCACATTTGGAAAGCACTTGCTAAAATAGTGTTCTGTAATTAATACCATTATTATTACATAGCTCTGCACACTTATGGATGTTGCTTGATGCCGCTTGAGCTGCATCCATACACGTTTATCTGGCTGGTCGTAAGTGAAGAGCAGTGAAAACAGAACAATTGATGCGCATCAGGATAAATTACAGCTGTGAATGGTTTTCACACAATGGGACCGACAGCAATTTTTCCAAGAAACAAGATGAAGCAGTAGGTTTAAATTTCCCTGCTCACCCAGCTCAGGATTCTTGGCTTTGAAAAGTGGAACAGTTGTCATGAGATATTAGACTGCAACCCATTTTGGCATAACTCTGGGACTGAGGATGGGAAGGTATTCTGGACTAAAAAAAAATGCATGTGGATGACACAGCAGGGGAGCGGCAAAATGAAAGTGTAATGGAAAAAACGCTGTCGATCATAATTGCCAGTGGTGAAATTGCTGGTCTGTATTTCCTCGAAAATTTCCCTACGTGTCACCATCCGCAGGGGCTCCAACATCTGCAATTATTTCTCCGGGAAGGATTCGGCTTGAACCTCTATATCACCTCTTCCTCCTCCTCTTCCTCCTCCTCCTCCCTCCCCCTCTCTTTATCCCCCTGCTCCTGCTCCTGACCAATTTGGGGTGGCGAGGCGATTGTTATCTAAATGCAAAGTGATGCTGTAATAGCACTCACTGAGGAGGCGTAAACAACTGCTGAGACCCAGAGATGGAGGGATGGGGGAGAGGCAGAAGGAGGAGGGAGTATCAATAAGAGATACACGCGCAGGTTGTATGGCAACCAGAAAGAGAGAGAGAGAGAGAGAGAGAGAGGGAATGAAGTAAGTGAGGGCAAAAAGCAAAGAGGGCTAAATTGAAAAAAGAAAGGATGGAAAAACAGATGAAGAGAGAAAAAAGAGAGGCATATAGAGAGGGGAAGTGAAGAGCAAGGGAGAGGGAGAAAAAGAAGGAGGGGGGAATTAAAGAAAAGGGAGTGAGGAAGTGGCACAACGTGGAAATGTGAGGTGAAAGGAGAAACGGGGAGAAAAAAGGGAGAGAGATAGAAAGATCCACTAAGGGAGAAGAACTAACAACGCGGATGCCGCAGAAGAAATTAAGGACATTTTCTTCAGAAAAGTGGATGCCCAAATGCATTAAGCAATTTCTGTGTATGTTTACCGGACACGTACCTCTTACGGTCATGTGAATAATGACTGTTGCCACTCGGAGGCAGAGGTGTAAGTAAAGAGTCTTGATTATAGCTCTGCAAAGCCTGTTTGGAAGGAGCTTCATACAGTGTTTTACATACTGTGTGTTTTACTTGGACACGAGAGACCGAGGTTTGTTTCCGCCCCATCCGCTACAACAGTCATGGCTGATATATTTTTGTCGTGACCACGAAGGTTTTCCTAACCTTGTAACTGCACTTTTAATGGATCAAGTGACTACATGTACAGTAGATGATCACTCAGGGACTAACCCACGGATGATTATCATCTAACTCAGTAACAGTATTTAAGCTACGCTGCAGCATCTTCAGGGAGCATCATGATATCTGCTGCTTTGGATTTTACAGTCTGTAACTTTTATGTTTCGTTTCAGCCCGGCCTTCCGGATCAACTCCCCGTTTCCGGACGCCACTGGTCCAAGCTTAAAATAAATTCTGATGAAACCTGTTGCACTGGCCTCAGGTGGTCAAATATCGCATTCGTTTTTAACCATGCAAGCGCCGTGGCTTTGGAGATAGCGCCATCTTCATTCGGTCGGTCGGTCCACCACTTCCTAACTCAGCAACCGCTGAATGGATTTCCATGACATACTGTAAAGGCATTTGAAATATCTTGCCACGTATTTGGAACAGACCATCCCCAGACAATGTACTGTAAAAACTCTGCTCTCCTGACCTTTAAACGCAACTATTGACATTCCCATCAGTCTCAGCTGCACATTGTGTGTAGTGCAAGGGTTGGCGTCCTAAGCAAAGATGACAGTCACACAGAGCAGCTAGCATGGCCTTGTCTTGTCTTACCATGAACTTACCATGAGCTTACCCTAGTTACGTGGATAAGCAGGCAGAGAGGAAAACAGGTTGGTAATTACAGGTTTGAGAAGGAACCGCACAAAGGTTGTTATTCTATTATCTTGTCGCTTCAGAGGATTGATGGTAGAATTGATTTTCAGTTGATATTCAGTGTTTTGTAATATTACCCAATATCAGTGTCACTGTCTTCTTATGCTCTACTGCCAGCACCAACAGACTTAAACCTACAGTTACAGCAGTGTTATGTGTTTCGTGCTACAGAAGCAATTTCAATGACAAAAATGAAAAGGAGGGAGGAACAACAATATGGATGTGGAGAGTTAAAAGTGGGCTGGAGATGGAGGGAAAAAAAAGGGACTTGGTGATTGGATTTAGGTGAGGGTTAGGCATTGAGTTGTGATGGTTAAGGCAGGGCGAGGGAATGCATTATGCCAATGAGTGTCCTCGCTAAGACATAGTCAATATAGTCACAACTGCACAAGATGAAGAAAACCAAGCGAAAAAGACACAAGCTGTCTGCTGATGCTTATGTCACATGATGCATATATATCTTTAAGTGACTGTTGTCGAAAAGCCAGCAACTGCAGAAAAACTGGGATCACTCCCATCTTTTTCTTCTTCCCCCTTTTGGCCTGCAGTAGTACAGCTGTCCACGTGGAGTGAACGCGTCACCTCTTGGCCTCTGCTAACAGACCAGTTTGTCTGTATGTGTCCTGGCCAAAGTGTTAGCATTTAGCTCATTGATTTCCTCCAGCCAGTCGCTGTGATTAATCCCGAACAGGCAGCCCGCCCCGCATTTGTAATTGCACGTCTTCCACTGTGGGGGGGGGGGGGGGGGTAAGCAGACTTGGACAGGGCCTACTCCTTAGAGACTTTGACACATTTTGCTCGATCTGACATTGGGTCAATTTTATTTTCTGTTCCTGTTGACAGCAGGGATGATCTTACAGTTAGGTGGCAGTTACAAATAGGCCAAATATTTGCTTTACAGTCCATGCAGTGGCATTTTGAAAAATTACAACGCTTGCAATGTACTGCTGCTGAAAAGTAGGTATTGATTTCCCCCGTGGAAAAGGAAAACAAAGCACTGTCCTGCACTCGCAATGGGAGGAGACCTGTACTTTATTATATTTATTGTATAGTTCAATAGTGATTTAATTGGTCATCTGTGAATACAAATAGGTTTCTCCCACTGATATTAGTGTTCATGTTTATTAAGCTGGAGTAGATATTACATTTTTAAATAGTATATAAATAAAATATGACAGAAAACATGTTTATTGTAAAGGGCAGCTAACACTTTCCAATCACACCTTCCTCATATGGCGAACGCTTCTCACTTTTTCTCCTTCATTCCTCCCTGTCCTCTCCCTTCTGTCTTCTTTTCCAAATCTCTCTACTAGTGCGGTCTGTGTTTTAGAGTCTGAACGGCACAGAACAATGAAAATACAATTGATTCTTTAAAAAGAGAGCTAAAATTATTTTGTGGCTGTGGAGCACAAAGAAAAGTGTCAGTGTACATGCACCAATTTAAAGTTTCAGAAATGCTACATACCGGAGCACCTTGAAAAACCAAAAGGTTTAAATATTTTAGTTTGAACTAAACATTCAAATCAAACCTCAAGCAACTGTAGTAACTTGTTTGCTGCATAATCATTTACAGGCTTTTTAAAAATATTTTATTCTCTCCTCTCTCCTCTTAACTAACGCGAGAAGAGATCGGCTGTGCCCACTGAGCTGCGCCACAAATTACTTTCTTTCATGCATGCTCTCAAATGTTTTCCAAACCTTTCTCTAAATGATATTCAGACGCTAAGGTCTCGGAATGGGACTTTTTCTGAATATGAAAGGGCCAAGGTTGCGCAGACCGAGCCAAGACCTTAAGTTTTGTACAGCTTTTCCCCGTGCTGCCGGATTCCTTTCAGAGCTTTTTCACTTCCAATTACAGATGTTCACAATGATGTGGCTTCACTCATAATGGCAGTCCTAACTCAATAGGGAGTCATTTGATTGAGGCGTTCGTAATCGGCGCGTGTGTGTGGGTGTGAGTGTGTGTGTGTGTGTGTGTGTGCACTCCCACGTGGAACAAGTGCTCTCAGCGTGAGGGAGAATGTCAGGGTAAAACTGACAAAAAGATTTGTTCTCTAAGAAAGAGATGGGAAAAAAGTCCCTTCAATACATTGATGTGCATTAAAAAGCTGAGATTACCCTCTGACCTACCCCCATCAACTTACTCTCTATAGTGGAAGATTGAAAGGAATCTAAATTGTACATGAATTTTGAACCTCGGTAGCTTATAAATGTCTCCATAAGAACATTTTCTCTCCAGCTCCATTGTTAGGTCTGTAGCTGTTGCATTTACAGAAGAGGTCACGTTCAAGAAGGAACTGGAACCGTTTTAACATATGGACTATGGACAGTGTCCGGAGCTGATTCTAAAGAGACACGAGCGCACATATAAGAAATACTTTAGTTTGCGTGAGGGGTGATGCCGGGGCAGAGCACACAGGAGAAATGATGACAGCGTCCTCAACATGCCCACTCACTCACTGTGAGTTCTGCGGACAAGTACTTGCTTCTATTCACACACCGGCTCAATGTGTGTCGACGCGTGACACCCAAGGTAACTGACACACACGCTGAACCACGCAGTGCTGCCGGGATTTATGATGAGGGAAGTTAATGCAGATCACAAACTGAAATTTCAGACTGAATGCATGAATAGAGTTGAATCAAGGTTTTCTCTCTGTTTTTTTTGTTTTTTTTACAAGTTTCTTCCAATTTCAAAAAAAATCAAAGACCAAGGACGAGCAAATGAACTCAAAGTTTAGTATTTGACGGTCCAAGTCAGACCTTGACTATTGCTTCAGCTCACAAAAACAGAAATGAGTGCGCGGTTCTCAAAAAAAAAAATTAAAATACTTTAGAAAGGGAACAGGAAAAAATGTAGATTAATAATTGTCAAATAAGTCATTCAAAATCTTTTAAATACAGTAAATTTAATATCTTTTGGTGTTCATTTAAACTGCTAGTTTTTGAAACAAGGTGATTTAAAGGAGGTGGCAGCGAGTGCAAACCTATGTCAAAGGTAGATGCAACTCTGAGATCTTTTCAAATGTATAGTTACTGTAAAGGCCCAAAGTTGAAATATACTGTACAGGACTTTCAACTACTGGAATGAGTAGTCTTGAGCACTTTAGTGTTCAAGGATGTTCTGTGTGTGAGGACATTTTGGATTCAGCACGGAAAAAGAAAACGCCTGGGGCCAGATCGTATAGACAATGTATAGGTAAAAACAATATATACTCTATGCAAAAGGCCACCTGAGATCAGACTTTGTAAGAAAATACAGTCAGAAAGAAGAACACACATGCATAAGCAATGTGGTACAGTGTGAGATGTGGCTGTGGTCTAGTGATGTGGAGAGGAAAAGGAAGGTGAGAGAAAGAATCCAACATGCATCATTCCTGTAACTTGACAAAGTGAAAGGCTGCAAGGAAACTTTGAAGCCAGGTCTGACGCTATCAAGAATGTTGAGTATACAAATCAATCAGACCAGAAAAATAAACTTTGTGCATCGTATAACATGAATGGCCCGCTACAACTCTTTTTTACTGCTGAACGTCAGCATTGGACGTAAACCCTGGGGCGTTCATTTGTGAAATATTGTTAAATATGAACGCAATTCCCCAGGGATGCGGGCCTGTTATGATAATTGGAGTAAAGTGCAATGTAACATGGATTCACTCATAAGAGGAGATGTTGAAGATTGTTAAAAGCAAAATGACCGGGTAAGCACAAAATAAAATCAGGTCAGTTAAAATTTGGTTGGTTTGCTAACAAGAGATATCCATATGCAGCTAGTCATATCATATCATGTCATATCAGAAATCATATATCTTTACCTCAAGGGCAGTGGAAAGACCAAAAGGATGACATCCATCAGGTCAAATATAAGAGATGTTACTCTACTCAGCTCAAGATTGCATAACAAAGGATTTAATATAGCTCAATCACGAGTGTCCAACGTTGAATTCAGTAAACCATAAGGAAGCCCCACTGGGAACCCAAATCTAGTGGTGCAGTTAAACAACAAAAACAACAACATGGCTTACAAACTCGATGATGATTTACTTTGTTAACACATTCTGCTCCAACAAATCTGCCCCAGCATGTTTCAGAATCTTGATAAGACCTCAACTTTACTGTGTGGCCTCGAGCTGACGTTAGCTGGGTAAGTTCTCCGGCCGACGCTACCTGCCCATTTAAAAACGTGATCCGGAAAGAAAGTTAATAGGTTAATGAACCTGAACTTTCTCCCTGCTACCTGGAATGAATGAAAAGGAGTCCTGAGATTTTGGCCATTACAAAATCTCATGGAATTTTTTTTTTTAAATACCCCCTGGGCAGCCCCCTGAATTGTTGCACAAATGAATCCCCTTTTCCAATTCCATCATTCGGCCCCCAGCTCCCCTTCCAGAATTATCCCTTTTCAATTATTTCTCCCTCCTTTTCTAATTTCTGGTCACCACTGGAAACATCAATGGTGATGAGAGTGGAGAGGCGAAGAGGAGGAGAGTGAATGTGTTATTAATTGCTCTGATGTGGATTAGATCGTGCTTGCCCCTTCCCGTCACATTTCAATTAATAACAGTCAGCCTGGCATTGCCTCGAGATGTGCTAGCAAGATGATTGGCCTGTCAGTCACAGCTTCTACGGAGCATTTGCAATTTATCAACAGCTTCCCCTCTTTCCTTCTCCTCTTCACAGTCACTCATTCTCATAATCCCTCTCTACTGCTCCTCTCATCTCATCTCTCTGTCTCCATTTTTTTTCTATCCTAAAAAATCATGCCACATTTCATCCATTTATTCATTTTTTTCCCATGATAGCTTGGTCAGCATTGAAAAAGACTGTGTGTGTGTGTGTGTGTGTGTGTGTGTGTGTGTGTGAGAGGTTTTCCTCCTCCCTGAGATGGCATGCAACTTTAAAAAACTGTCGTCCTGCGCCACATTTGAAATGAGATTGGCGACAGCACAGCCATTTTCTATTAAGGTCTGTGTGCTCTCATGATAACCTGCTACCCAGGACTAGCTCGCACTAAAAATACACACTAAAGTAATTTCTCACTTACGCCCCCCCCCCCCTCTTGTAGGCTATCTTCTTTGGTCTGCTGCTCCTGTATGCGTTACAGTGAATATGAGGCCAAAGAGGATCCATGGTCCCACTATCTTACTTTTTGTTTTTGACTTTCTGTTTTCATTTATTGCTCTGTCAACAATGCCTTCCAGTTACTCCAAAACCTCCACAGATCCATACTCAACTCTCCAATATTCAACACTTAGAAATCAGACTTGAGACCTGTGGCTTCACAAACAGCTTGACGATGACTTGGAGATATTCATGAACCACCATAAACCATTACAGCGTTTGTGAGAATCCAGTGAAAGTGAGGCAATATACATTATTGTCACGGAACATTAAGCAGTAGGCTACATGAAACAGATAACTTATAAAATCAAGAAATCTTCTTACTTTGAGTGGCAATAGACACTTTTTTCTTCAGCTTATCATTATGAAGTAAACGTTGACTGCACAATCAAATGGCTGATGGATAACGACACAATTGGCCTTCTACACTGGTTCCATATAAGACTCACTTTCCCTTAGCGAACGTGTCGGCCACCGTGGTACGAAGTCTCCAGAGGAAACACAGGTTCGATTTATGGCACGGTGGAAGTGCTTCTGCCTCTGCGCAACCTATGCAGGAAGCGGATAGTTTTGTTACCCCTATCATGCACACAGAGAGGACCAGTACAGGGACTGGTGAAAACCTCATGGATTATTTTCGATTGTTTTGTTTTCCCTTTTCTTCTTTAACTGAAAACTGCACAAAAAACGTGGAAATATTCTTCTGGTAAATGAATCAAACCCTGCTAACAACTGTGCATGATGGGAGCAGGAGAAACGGGAAATGACAATTAGAGTGACAAGACACTTCCATCCAAACCGCAGCAGTGATTCTATTTGCTCTTTCTTTTGTGTAAGAGCTGCAGTCCAGCGTGTTCAGGAAGTGTCAAGGGCAGCGAGTATACAGTGCGTACGAGAGCTGGCATCAGCTGCGGTCGACTCCGGTGGAGTGCAGGGCGGTGTACGGGTGTTCAGTACTGAACAGTCTCTGCAGCGAGGCCACACAGTAATCGCAAGGCCTTGAGTTGAAACATGATTCACTCATTCACCACCTGCAGTGCTAACTCTACTCAAGTGAGTTTCTAACATGATTTGAGGATGTTGTGCTTTCATATATTGTTGACATTTGGTTAGGGAACATATAAAATAACCATGGTTTGTGTCAGACTTTAGAGTTTGACCCCATGGCTTTTTCTTTGAAGCAGTACACCTGCCCAGAACCAATATGTATCAAACTCGCCAAAAGTACCAGTAGGAAGGTTGTGTTAGTTTGGCCAGCACTACTCCTGCCGCTGCACAAAGCTAACACGCCAAAGACTGGTCTGTCCACTGACTGCCATAACAAAAGAATGACATTTGTATCTGGTCCTGGCAAAGCTCCTAAATGGTAAAGTCTCAGTAATTACAAGGGTTTCACTACAGTAAATTGAACTGAATTTCAAAATTATGATCACTTTTTTAGTGCAACAATAGACTGTAGGAACATGTTGCAGATACTATTTTTTTTCTTTACCGCATTCTTCATTTCAAACAGATTGATTCCCCTGGTCTTCCATCTATGATCTATAATGCAGAATGACTGGACTAGTGCTTTCAACAATCGTTCTTGGTGTAGGGTGTGTGGAAGGACACATGTTCTTCTGACTGACAGTAATTTATTTGGCTGCCAATATTTGGAACTGTGCTACTTGTAACCAAATCTCTGCATATGGTGAGGAAAGCCTCCAAAGCATTTCATTAACAGCTTGTATTTCATTATCCGTTACATGCCATGCAGAACTACAGTGCAGTGAGCTCAGGGCAGATATTTCGTGGGAATCAACGCTGGGTCAGTTACAGGGGGATTAGGTCAACATCATGATTACTTACTTGCTCACAGAGAGAAGCAGGTCTGAGTTCTAACTCATTTTAGCGCTTTACAAAGGGGAAAACAGTAAATTCTAATAACCATAGTGTTTAATCATAATTAATTAAATTTATGATCACTTGCCTTACATTTAATATGTATATTTTATGTGGCTTTTAAATTTTGCTGCATCATTAAAATTGCATCTATACCAATTCAAACATGCTGCGCTCAGCTTTCCACTGGCAATATAACAACCACTCTCACCGACAACATCCTGGGAGCTCGTGAGCATCTCTGACACACAGTTATCCCAGCAGACATGGTTGGGAAATGGATTTTTCACAGATCTCAGAATGACAACGACAAGGAGACAAATCAATCGTTTGTTTTTGCTTATTGGAACAATTGTCTCATTTTTCAGTTATGACAGATGTGGTGTGTTTCCTTCAATGCCCCAGATAGTCACAAGAATCTATTCACAAAACCCTTGACTTCATAAACATACATTTATTGATTCAAACTCTGTGGGATTCATACTGTAATAAGAAATTGAGTCAGGGCGGGAAAAAAACAAATTGGAGCCTGTTTTTTTTTAAATGGTTGAACACCTATCTTGAAAGAGTGTGGAAATGCTCTGATTGACAAGGCAGATGCTCCCCCTCAACTTCCTGATGGAACAGCAAACATACAGCTGAGCTTAGGGAAGCAAGAATGTGAGGACAAATGAGAAAAGCCTTGGCCTATCTTCTTCTGGCTGAGTGGCTCTGCACCACCGTCTCTCTCTCTCTCTCTCTCTCTCTCTCTCTCTCTCTCTCTCTCTCTCTCTCTCTCTCTCTCCCTCTCCCTCTGCTCGCTCTACTTTCTTTATTAAAACGAAACACATGTAGTGTCGGGGCGTCCAAGTATGAAATTCAATTCTCATCCCCCAAACGGTGTTTTTATTAAAGCCGTTACTATCACGGTGAGCAGACGGGCCTGGACAGCTCAGCTTGGCTCAGCTCAGCTATGTGGGTACATACTGTACAAGGAGGGAGGGGACAGACAGAGAGAGAGGAAGAGGGAGGGTACAGTGTGTGAACAAGGCAGCAAAGGATTGGGTCAGTCGATGGCAGGGCGACGGGGAGGCTTAATTTGCCCAAAAGGCAGCTCAGCCTCTTATGCATTTTAACCAGGACGTGCTTGACTTGAGCTTGGGTTAGGGCCCCGGGACGGCCCAGTGCACAGAATCAATTGCACATTGGACAGAATTATGCTGCAGTCTTGTTTGCACTGTGTATATTATTTTTCCATCACTGCGATAACATTGTCCTCAATACTGACATAACAGCTTCAAAGCCATCGTAAGATGCTCTGTTCCAACTAAAGAGTTATCCGACATTTAGTGATTAGACAGTTGTTATTGTTCCTCTCAGTAACAAATCAGACGGCTGACGATTGTATAAATGAATGTGGTATTTTACAACAAAGAAAGACAAAATGATTCTGTAGGTTTCTGCAGTAAGCCTCATTTTCATTGCTCTGAAATGCAGAAATAGAATAAAGGCATTATGAAGTAGTTCTACATTAAGTCTTCAGGTTGTGATGTAAAATCATTTCTGACTGTCAAATGCTTCATAGCAGTGGTGGAAATAACTGAATCACACAGGCTCAATTAATGGGATTTACTGTACCTGTAGCCAAGCTGACAGTGATAACTTATCTTTCTAAAGATATTGGTTTGTTTGCCAGGCTATCGAATGTAGTAAACAAACATACTAAACAACGGTCTGATAACATTGTGAGCATGTTTCCCTCTTGAAATTTGGGCTCAAAGAATTGTGAGGGTTGTCTGAGGCCGACAACACGGTACCGGCAACGCAATAAGAATGAGGTCATTCATTGGTTCACTTCCTGCGTATATATTTACGGTCACGTTTCTCCTGGAATTCTAAAGATGGCCAGGGTTCGTTGGCGTTGCAGACTAAATTGAACATCAAGCGACAACTTTTTTTATGACCTATCAAAATGAAGAATAAATTGGTTTAAAAAAGTCAGCGTAGGTACCTCTCTTCTTTAGGATATACAAATGTACTGTACAACCAACCACGCAACCATAGCTCAAAATTGTTGTGCCAAGGTACGGCCTCACAGCTGTGTGCGTGTGGTAGAAGTTGAGAAAAGCTCAACTGCGGCAGCGCAGTCACCAGCCAATCAAATCACGTTAATACAAGCACAGGTCCTGCCTGACATCAAACTTCAAAAGGAGCCTGAAGGGATGAGGCAATACAGTTGGTGAAGCTGGTAGCCTGTCTTCATCTCATTATCCAAGTTTTATTCCCTTGTACTTCCCTTTAGCACTGACAGCTACCCTGACACGTTAGAACAAAAACTAGCTATGTTGTGTGTCCTGAGTGGGAAGCTGATTGGTTGTCGCCATTATGACAATTCCGCCAAAGAAGCACACATGCTCAGTCCATCCAAAACTGCTGATTAGATGGTCAGACAGTTTCCGGTAGGCTGAATGCCTAGCAGAGGAGGGAAAAGAGTCAAGCATTTAACTATTCTCACTAAATCTCTTAGTGCATTTGATATGCAGCTATATGTAGCACTTTACATGTGTTCAACTAAGCACATCACTACGAATCTCTTCCTGGAGACATTGTCTGAAAAGGTGCGCTATTAACCCCATTTCAGACGGACGCCTTTTCTCGTCGCCCTCGAGTGTGACTGTTCGAATCAGGTATAAACAGTTTTCATCCCCAGCGTAGTCGGACAGCATGTCTTATGAACTAGTTCTGACAGAACATAAACTGGCCCTTAAGCACCCGCTAGTGTTGCTGCTGCTCTGCTCCCATGCCATTTTCACTACATTTCCTGCGCAGACATAGTATGAGATGATGTAACTGCACAAATGGGGAATTTCAGGGCTTTTAAAAAAAAATGCAAATGCGCTTACAGCCAGGAAATTGTGAAAACAACTTTAGTAAGAAAAAAAAAGGGTGTGATATGCATATTGTCATGTTGCACTAGGTGGGAATCTGTTAGTTATGGGCGTAGAATTTCAGTGTTCAAGCAACGTGTTTCCCACTCAAATTCAGTTTACTGCACTCAATGCCCTCAAATTCTCTGTCGAATTTCACTCTTGCATTTCAACGTGGAGGGTTATATTTTGAGGCCTGAAATCACAAAAAGAAACCAGAATTGTCACGCACTTTGAAGTCTCTCTGCTATGACTCTCCCCCTTCTCCTCCCTGACAGTAAATACACAGATGGGGTCAGTTGACCCCGCCTGTGCCTCAGAGAAAACGACGCAGTGTGGCTAAGCATTTCTGACAGGCCTGCCCTTTTTACACATGAAGAGGACGAAGAGGAGACGGGTGAACGGGAGCGTCGGCTGCCTGGCTGGGAGGGTGGCTTGTCGGAGGTTGTCATAAGGAACAATGCAAACAAGTGAGGAGAAAGGGAGGAGAGAAAGTGTTGTGACTGGCGTTCTGTGCGTCTGGCTGGCTGATTAGGTGGGAGGCTGTGGCGTTGGTTGGCTGAAGTCAAGGCTTACGGGTCGACAGGCTGAGTGGCTGGCTGACTGAATTTCTGACCAACAGGCTTGTTTGTTGATTTGGTGGCCAGTTGCATGGTGGCCAGCTGGGCTGACAGGGCTCTTGACGGGTGTAAAACTGGCTAGTCGGCTGTCTGTGCATTCATTATTCATCCCCTGTATCTGATGATGTGGGTCAAGCTCAGTTCCAGCCAGCTGGGGCTGCAGACAGGCAGCCAGGCTGTGCAGCGAGCAAGGCCTTTGAGCTACAGCCTGCAGCAATACAGCACAGGCTGCAGCATCAGCAGAATCCTAATTTAATGTGGTTTACTACAGTTTGTTCTGGTGTTTATTTGTTGAGATATTAATTTAGGCCTTTATGGTTTAGGTTAAGGGAGAAGAGAGTGGAAGAGCAAGAGACAGATGACCTGTCAAGGGTCACAGGCTAGTTTAGAGGTTTTATACCAAGGACATAAGAAGAACATGACTTCAAACTGTATAGTTTCAACTTCTGATGAATTACTGGCATTTAAAGCAATAGCTTCACATTTCAGGTAATATGTTAATTTTGCCTTCTCGCATTCTTTTTAATGAGCTACTGGGTTCGAAAAACACAGGAATTTGATGTAGGTTGAAGATCCTCTTCAAGATACTCCAGACACATATGGGATCACTATGTTGTAACGCCTGTTGCTCACTGGTCTGTGACACCATCTTTCTCCCACCTACAGTACAATGATATCCTTTCATCTCTTCCCAGGAGACACCTTTCACTTCTAGCCTTATGTGACTCCGAAAACAACGGTGTGAACACATGACCTCAGGTGACTGCAACAGCACAACAGTTACGACGACTGTCATGATTGAACCAACAAGCACTGCCCATACTCCACAGAGGTTAAATAGGTCCAGTTGCTACTCATTCAACACCCTTTTGGTTCTAACTATTACCTGGACCAATGAGAATCTCAGCAAACAGGAGAAGTCGACATGCATTTTTCTTATTCAATGACATTTTCTTCAAGTAAACGTGTGTTCTTGACTGGATTTTTATTCATATTCAACTAGATGAATTACGTAACACATGTCGTCATCATGCCCCTTGAGATGATACATCTGTGGCTGTTAGCGCACACTGACTTGATCCCTCAGAAGATACTTTGTTAGACTGGGTATAGGATTTAACCCTTAGACCTTCATTTTCTACCTGAATGTAAATACTTAAAGGTGGGGTAGGCGTTTTTCATGAGAAGCACTTTCTGTCATATTACTTGAAACTCTCATAACAAACCGATAGCGATGAATACATTGAATGATCCAACACTGAAACGACAACAATCCTGCATCTGTGGCAGGACTGTAAAAGACACGTCCAATCGGAAAAGCTCGGAGTGAAGAGAGTGATTGGATGAATCGGCTTTCTCCTGCCTGCGCGCACTCCGCTCGTTCACCACACAGTCGGGTTGGTGACCAGTCTCCAGGAACGGTGCGCGTTCATGTGTTTAGGGGGGAGGGGCTTGGGACGGAGGTCTGAAGGAAGAGAGTCGGATTTTGCGGGGATTTTCGAAATCACCTACTCTTCCTTTAATGTCAAGAATTTATCTACTTCTTCCTCTCTGTATCCTCTTCCAGTGACCCAGCTATGCCAGTCCAGAATCTCCCTTCCTTCTCAGACATCCTGCATTAATTCAAGATGAGTGAGGAGTAGCGGAGGAGATTTCCCCCGTGGCGAGATGGCGATGGCTGTGATTAACGCCAGAGAGATGGAGGGTGGATGAGGAAGAACACAGAAGAGGAATACAGGGGGGGTTGGAAGAGATAGGTGGGAGGAGAGAAGAGACAAGATACGGGGTGGAGTCAGGGCTTCGTCCAGACAGAAGGGGGAAGAGATTAATGTGGGGATGTGGATGAATAAAAAAGGGGAAAATAGAAAGGAGATCTAAGTGGTCAGGTGACTCATACCACCACCAACTGTGCTAAACGTAGTAACAGGTGGACCCCATGTAGAGCAAAATGTGAAAAGAAGTAATTGTCAATCTGGCACATGTTCTCCAAAATACATTTAGGCCTTATTTTCTTCCCAGTGGGAAACAAATAAATAACTATAAGCATATATTTTTTTTAAAGTTCATACATACAGAGACATCAATTTCATTAGAGAAAAAGGAGAAACTATTGCCACTGTACACAGAGTGGTTTTCAGTTTCTCAACAACTAAAAGATGGATTGACATCACATTTTGTCCAGACATTCATAACATTCATAACAAAGAGTTTGTTAATCCCCTCACCTAATGTAGTGGCAGCAGGTCAAAGGATATACTGTGAAGAATCTCTAGATCTCTAGGTTGATTAGTGGAACGCTGATTAATTATTCAGTGTTGGATTTCAGCCATTGCAATGCTAATTGGATGTATTATACTGTATGCAATCAGTCCATATCATTATTTAATGATCTCCGCATCATGGTATGGTATGACCGCACCCATTATCAGATCATTGGTTGTGATTGGACTGGCAAGATTTCTGGCAGAGGAAAATCATACCAGAGACTGGTGAGAAAAAACACAAGCAGCCATTGACAGGTTTTGCCATCCCTACATGGTTCATGCATCGCCACCATAGCCCCAATATGTAGTTACATGTTTCAGGAGGCATCTGTCAGCTACAGCATGGTTTCAAAGCCATGTGTTTAGCTGCTATAGACTGTGGACCCCTCAACTCCATTTGCCCTAGAGGTCACCAGCCCGTCGATTGTGATCGATCTTTAAGACTTTGATTGTAGCTCCTGAAAATAACAGGAAAAATAAATACGCTGTAGCGCTGGAGGCCAGAGTGCCAGTTATAACGTTCAGCTTCTATTAATTCCAAAGGGGACAATTGGAACTGGAGAGGAGTGCTCACAAAACAGCAGCGTAATACTAAAACGCTACACACACAGACAGGGATGCACGCATTCACTTAACTACCAAAATCCCAGCGTCTCCCCAAAACACTCTCCCAACTCAACCAACCAGCAGCGTGCACACACTGACTGACTCCTCTAACCGACGCCTCAGTCTGGCCGTCTGTAGCTTTGAGCCAAACCACAAAGCACTCACTGACAGAACTCAGTCAGAGCAAGACACCGACTTGAGTAACATGAATGCGAAAGTTTTTCCTTCTGATGGCCTTGTAAAAGTGATCCTGCATATGATAGGACATAAAACTGCACTCAAATTCGGAAATCTCTGGCTTAAAAAAGGTTGGTGACCACTGCCCAAGATTATAAATCCAGCCCAGCAGCCATTGGAAGAAGTCTTGAATCACCACATAAGGTTGGTGTGAATACAAAGCATTTGTTTCGGACTCACTCTACAGACCACGGACGAAGGAAGCAGTTTACGATGTTGTGTTTGATAAAACTCAGTTGTACAAAAGGATGTGCAGAGAAATTTGAAGCTGGCAGGCAGGTGAGCAGGGGCGAGGCAGGCAGACACAAGCTGGTTGGATAATCTCCTCCTTGGCTGAGACCTGAGAGCCACAGGTTCCAAAATGAAACTGGACAGAAAACCATGTAAATCCATGAAAACCCCATGTCCCAACTGTTTTCTCTCTCCCCAAGTGCTAAAATATCTGACTCCAGAGCTGCAGGATCCAAATCCGTGACTATTAATATTATTATTAACAATGTCATTGCATCTATTAGTGTCAGTATTATTGTAATCATGAGATTTGTCTGATAGAGCTTAAAGCAACGATTATACAACTACTCTCGCTCCCTCTTTCTGCCCACCTCTCCTCTCTCCCCCATTTCATTCCCTCAACCCCAACTTTCCCTCACCAGTCCGGTTCTGTGAGAGATTTATTCCTGTTAAAACGTTTTTTTCTCTCCACAGTCGCCAAGTGCTCATTGGGGGCACTGTTGGGTTTTTCAAATCTAGGGAGTTTTTCTGGTGTTACTAGACTTTTGGAGACTCTGGCGTGAAAAGCACGTATCGTTATTGCTCTTCTCAGCGAAAAGTGGGTGCTGCTGCGGGCCACTCCCCCGTCCCAAAGCACTCACAGGCGGCCCAGTCCTCGCACGGGGCAGCAGTCACTCCCAGCTGCAGTCTGAGCAGGAGATGACGTTCAACCCTCCGCGTCCAGACAACAAATGAATCACGCATGCGCGAAGCCGCCGCTGGCTGATCCTGCCCTGGTTTACAGTCAAGGCGGGATGTAAATGTAAAATTTTCTTTGTAAATCACTGCACTAAAAGAAATCACTGCATTTATTGTGACATCAAAAAAACAAGAATCAACAGAAGAAAGTTCATTTGTAGTTATAAACGTATATAGGGAGTTTTTTTCCTCCCTTTCGTCTCTCCCACGACATTATTCCTCTCTCCTACAGCGTCCATTACAATTACATGCAAATGGCCAATTATGCAAATTCGGTGATGACGTCATTTAGCGACTTCTAGCGATTCTTACGACAGCCAATAGCCACTCTCCTTACTGAGGAGTTGGCAACACTGCACTTCACACTCCATTTGCATGTGAATGTTTGCTGCTGGTTAGCACTGTCCATTCACATGCACTCAACCAGCCTGCAGGATCTCAATACAGCCGAACATCACACAAGATCATTTCACGCACCTTCAACCTGAAACATGTACTTTGTATGAATGAAAAACAGAGAATCCTCTGATGCTAATGACCACTGGTGGCTTAAAGAGAAGATTGTGAATAGATTTTGCTATAATCTTTTCCAAGCAGCACAAAGTCCTCACAATTTTTTTTTTTTTACAGACACTGGTTTCCTTGACATTACTGTATGGCTCTGGACCTGCCTGTCAGAGCGAGAGTGCTCTGTCTCCCCTGTCTCCCATCCAGCTCCAGGAAAATGCCAGGTTGAGTTTTCAGGCTGAGTGCATGGGATGTGCACTGTGCAACCATCAGTGTCAGCAGAGTACAGTACCTGAAGCAGCCCCAGTCAAAATGCTGACAGGCTGGAGAGATGGGAAAAGGAATCAACCAGCAGCCCAACCAGCAGTCCAGCCAGTCAGTCAGTCAGCAAACATTAAGTGCACTTAAATTACATTAAAAGAGCTCCTGCTGTGACATTTGTTTTCTCCATTTTATTTCTTGAAATTGCTTGATTGGTGGCCACTTGGTGAAATATGAGCTTGGATGTCGGAAGACCTTTAGTTTTGACAAGTGGCTTTAGTTTATTCTTTTGATGAAAAATGTTCATTTGTTTTGGTGTGTTTGTACTCACCCACACACTGCCATGGCCACTTTGCTTTGCAGTAGTACAACAATATTACACACTTGGGTATATATATGAGCATCATGTTAGAAGAGCAGCAGCATTAGCGTCAGTGCTCCAGGATGCGTTCAGGCACAGTATTGATTGAAGGTCATCTGTGCTTTGGCAGCTAACAGAGCACAAAACACACACACTGCGTGCATGTTTAACATTAAAAAAAAAGAAGAAAAAAAAGGTTGAATTAAGGGCCACGTAGTAGAAGGAAAATAAGCCGTTACGATCTTCTTTCACACTTCATTCCTACCAACAACCTAAAAAACACCAAACTTAAATGCACATGCTGATGTTTTGTGACCCTTTGCTTACCCTCTTGCAAATGTTAGCTTTGTCAGGCAATAACAGAATTTACCTGTCTGCACAAGCATGTCACACACACTGTGCGTGTACCACAGTTCAGATGTTGTACATCTGCCCACGTTGGTGCATAGATATATATATATATATATATAAAATAAGAGTGAGAGACTACACAACTGACTTCAGACCAGGTTTCAAATGGGCAAAAGCACAAACACTTTCCACTAACCTCAAGATAATAATGTGCTACCAAGTCACCTGGCCACAGCTCATTTAAAGACCAACATGCCCATGTACACTCAGATGGCCACAAGTGCATTTGACAATTAGACAACATTTGAGCTGGAGGAGAAAATGACAAATGTGTCATTGTGGGAAAAATATATTTTCAATCATTATTTAGGTTAAAAGAATTACTACGGATGGCCCTGTGATAGGCTGGCGACCTGTCCAGGGTGTACCCCGCCTCTTGCCCAATGTTAGCTGGGATTGGCTCCAGCGACCCCCCCCCCCCCGACCCTTAAATGGATAAAGCGGTAGACGATGAATGAATGAATGAATGAATTACTACGGAGTTAGTTTGGCATTTAGCTGGTGACAGTGGGACTAAGAGCGCTGCACACAGCTGTACAATGAAGAAATGGAGCGAAACACTAAGTTGTTCTGAGACCAGTATCTTACACACATTACAAAAGGCATTTGCAGTGTGGACATTGTATTCCCGCATAAGAAAATCAATCAAACGGTCTTTTCTTCAGAAGTGTTAAGAGGCAGCAGCAGGTAAACAGGCAAATTACACTGATTTATCATCTCTGTATAAGATGTGTCGTAAGTTTGTGTAGCAAGCGGGTGACTGTGAGAGTGAATGTGTGATGGTGAGGTGGAGCAGAGAGTTAGAAGTGAGATGCATGTGCAGTTCAATCCATTTGTCAGTAATAAATGCCTCGCCTTGCTCTCATGTGCCGTGGCAGCAGAATCAACATATTCCTGTCCACCATGACCAACTGCTGTCAAATATAACTATGACACTGGCCTGCCTCACTTCTGTGGGATACCCCTGTTTATAACACTGCTCCCAGATACACTGGTCCACCTGACAGTTACACCACTTTGGTGTTTCAATTTATTACCCCACCACTACCACCCCACAGCTCTGCTTGCCCATGTGTACAAGTTGCTGCATGCCACTGATATATAGTAGCCTGTATACAACGTGCTGGCAGGGGTATGCATGACTTTCCATTTTGGAATGGGTTTGGAGGGAGTAGAAAAGATTGGCTACCGCTTATGAATTAAAAATGCAAAAGGCAGACTATCAGAGCAAAGCACAGCATTCAGTCAATTTAAATTCCCCTTCATCACTTGATTTTGTAGTATGCCGTTTTCCATCATGGAATTTCACACATTCAGCAGTCAATTCTCTACACAATCTCTGGGGCCACTGCTCTAGAGCCAGTGTATCAACAAGGGGGTAAAAGATAATTTACTGCGAAAAATGCATGAGAAGACAATTAACTGATCATCATACAGAGAGGAGGGGTTTCTCAAAAGAAAGTTAGCAGGGTCCAGTGTCTCCGTGAGTCAAGAGGAAATAGTTGAGCTTTTTCCTCAGATTTCTGATCACAGCTCTGTTGTTGGAAGCACATCGTGCATCCGATGATGGTTTCTGCAGATGGCGTGATTTTTTTATCCGTCTGCTATTACTCAACTTTCTTCTTCCATCCAAATACAGTAAATCATTTAAATTCTGCCTGGTCCTTTACAGAGTCTCACATTCTCCCTCCTTTTTTTAATTTCCCCCCTTTTTCCCTTCCTCCTTTCCCACATTTTTATCCTCCGTCTTTCATTCTTTCTCCCTCAGAACGTCGCCTCCTTCTCCCAAAACAATAACAACAAGCTTAGTGATGCAGCTCGCTGACCAGCTCACATGCCAGAAGGAACCGAATCCCACAGCTCAACAGCAACAGATAATCCTCTCCGCAAAGCCAGCCTCCGTCTCTTGGAACAGTGCCCTCATTTACACCACAGTGACCCTAAACCTACTGCAGGAACGGGCTGAGAGAAGGGACAGACAGAACTAGACTTGATTTTTTTTTTTAAATTAAGGTCACAGGATTTTGGAAGTCTGACAAAATGCCAAGAAAGGTTGTTATTTTTTTTAAAGTTTTCATTTCATAAACTTACAGACAAAAGGCTCCACCAGCCAACCACATTATCAACCATACAACTATCAAGAGTTTTAAAACTCACACAGGAACTCCATTTACACTTGGCATTGATATATCTTTTTGAATCCAGATCGCATCTATATATATTTAACCTTGACCTGACAAAACAGCAAAAGATAGAGATGGTAACCATTCGGTGATGCTGCGTCGTTCAGTTTCCTTTCTTTTCTACTGGCCTCGTATTCACTCCACCCACAGCTGACTGAGGAGAAGACAGCGTTGTGTGTCCACTCGCTAATGGCTGCTAGTCGCCGAGCTGTGGCTACCTCCTGGTCTGGACCAATAGTGTGCGATTATTATTTCCACCCACAAAGTTGTTGTATTGAAGACCAACCATCCACATGCATTTGCACTTGTGCTCAGTTTGGTCTCTTCCAGAGATGGTCAGACATTACAATCCGTCATTCCATCTGGGGTGCATTCACTACTGTACTTTCATCGCCATCTGATTGCGGATGCGGAAAATGTCTTTAGCAACATTTTCTGACATTTGCGTTCTCACTTACTTCAACCCTCCCCCCTCCCCCCCGACGGGAAATTTGATGTCTGGACTGCATTGCATGTCTAAAAGCAGCTTATGTGACTCGTGGGCACACTGCGTCCATCCTCAACCAAGACCGCCAGGACACAAAAGTAGCTACAAGACCCAAACAAGAAGATGCAGCACTGATGTAACCGATAGCAGGACTTGGGAGTGTGTTAACCCTGAGAAGAAGGTATACTCTGGGTTTTCCTTTCCAGAAAGAGAGTGAATTTAACTTTCGGTCAGTTACCATGGGAACTGACTCGCTTGCAGGTTCTCTTTATGTTCAAAACACTGAGTTTCTCCCTATCCTTATCTCCGCCCTTCTCCTGAACCTGAACTAGCTGTCCAAAGAAAAGAGAAAAAAAAAATGGAGTGCCCTTTCCTTGTCGACCCGATCGATATGGAAGCGCAATTAAGTCAGGAGCCTCACGTCACGGAGAGGATTTTGAGACCCCGTATAGATGTGCTTTCATTCCCCAACAACTACTTGGTAGAACTTTACCGTGTTCTCACAATCTGTCACACATCTAGTAAATACAGTATTCTCCGGCCTTATTTCCAACATTTCATATTGCGCACATGCCCTCCGACCAGAGCACATTCTACGATTGCCCTTAGACTCGCCGCGGTAGCTTTGAGTCCAACAGCTGGTTTGCGGAGTGAAACTCTGCCGGCGCAAGTTGGCGCAGTGATTCACGGCCACAAGTAGGCTTGAAAAAAAATACAAACTTAAACTGCTGTTTAAGTACATCCTCTTGTGTACAATTGAAGGGATATATCTACTTTTTTTTACTTCCACTTCCCCTCCAAACTCCGTTAAATGACACCGCTGTTCACCCTCTCCACAAGGTGACATATTAACCATGCAGAAGTAACTCATACAACCCCACTTCCAAAATCGCCGAGCTATCCCTTTGAGGTGTGAAATATCCCGCGGTGTTCATTCCTCCCTACAATTAGTTCCCACCTAGCATCACTGCTGGCCGCTTGTGCTCAGTCACTGGCCAATACGGCAGGAGTAAGAGTCGCATCGCGTGGAAAACACGCCGTTGCTATCGTGGATTCTTACCTGCCCTCCAGGCCGGGAAAGGGATCTTCCTCCGAGTGTCAGGTACAGGATTTCCTCCTCCCCCCCCCCTCTGCTGTTCGATTCCGAACCCGGAAAAAAAAGGTCAGGAGAAAACTTCAGCGAAACGGAACAAGGAGGGGCGGCCACACGCACATGCTCAGTGAGGCGCTTCAGCGCTGGTGCCCACAGCAGGTGTTCTCACTCAGCTGCTGATTGGACACACCTGCTGCGGCATCACTGATTGGGGCGTGGCCTAACCTGCAGCGTGCCCTGAGCTCGGTGACGCCTCTCGGGACTCTTTTTCAAATCCCCCCCCCCCAAAAAAAAAGCGACTAGCGACAAATCTGGCCACTGTCGCGTCGTTGGAGACTTATGGACACTGAGACGTGGAAAGCGCGTGTCGCTTCTGCCGTGCCCCCCCCTCCCCCGTCCCAAAGTGCTCATAGGCGAGCCAGTCGGAGCAAGAGGTGACGTTGACCCCCCCCCCACGTCCAGACTGCAAATTAATCGTGCATGCGCGAAGCCGCCGCTGGCTGATGTAGATATCAAGTTTACTTGGTCTAAAACATAAATCACTGCACTAAAATAAATCACTGCATTAATCGTGTCATTAAAAAAACAAAACAAGAATCGACAGAAGAAAGTTCATTTGTAGTTCTAAACATATTTAGGGTGCTTTTTGTCTCTATACCACGACCTGAACCCTCTCTCCTACAGCGTCCATTACAATTACAGGCCCATGGCCAATTATGCAAATTAGGCGATGACGTCATTTAGCGACTTTTAGGACAGCCAATAGCCACTCTCCTTAGTGTGTCTCTTTCAAAGAGCAGGAGTATATGTTGAGCTTTTTGCTCCTCCAGGTGGGATCTTATCAGAGCCTCTGTATGAATCAAATGTCTTTCAAGTCTGTTGAAGGGCACAAAATGACTACAAAGACTTGGCCACAAAAGATGTCAAATTAAAAAAATGGAGACGCACAATGACAAATAAGAGAAGCAGAGTGACCCCCGACGAGCTACGAAAAGGCTGAAGGACAAGGTTAGATAACCAGAAACATGTGCAAATAGACCACGAACCGATGTAATATGTCCAAAAACAAAATGCAGAACAACCCCTCGAAAATGTAGAGCCTCCAAAAACTAATACAAAATAACAAAAATAATGAGACACAAACAGACAAAAAAAATCATCATTCTGGGGTCCTATAGTCCTATGAGGAGGGGGGGACCTCGTAACCGTCGGTGCCCATGGATTTTATCATGATCTGTCCATGGTCCCGTTGCTGACTGGTGGTAGTGCTGCAAGATATGAAACCCATAAACTGCTTTGGATTCAGATTCGATGTTTATTTGATTGGTGTCATTCTGACATCTACATTGTTACCCACAAAAAGTTGCACCATGGAACTTTACCACTCAGCTGCTAATAATGCAGGTCTGAGTGACATGACACAAATTCGGGGGAAGAGCCCTGGTGTTGCTCATGTTGGCTCGCTCGCACTGACTTACCGGGACACTCGAACGGGACGGAGCCGACCCTCGTGATATCAGTTTCCCCTGCGCCCCTCCTCCCGTTCCGCCTACACAGAAGACGTTCCAGTGACTGCCGGGCGATGTCATATTCTGCTGTTTACTGATGCACTCTCCATCAAAACCCAGCCGAGTGACTTGATATAGGTTTACTTCATTCAGTTGCTGACTCTCGATTATCTTTTGGTGCTTGTCGAGCCCATATTCACAACTTTCATTTTCTATCAACAACGTTCATTGTATCTCAGGTGGACTGCAGAGACAAGGAGAAAAGGGAAATAAGACATGAGAACACTCACATATACTGTATATATATATATATATATATATATATATATATATATATATATATCTGAAATAAAAGTGTGCGTTTCCATCAAAGTGCATCAGACTGCAGCGTGGACACCAGCACCATTGATGAACCTCACTGTGTTCCTCTACTTCTCTACCTGCAGCCACTGACTCCAGAGACAAAGGGTTGTACTCTGACGCGCGCACACACACACACACACACACACACACACACACACACACGCACGGTCGTGGTGGAGTGAGTCACGGGGATGGTCTGTGTGTCCCTGCCTGTCAATCGGGCCTCCATTAGTGGCTACTTGGCTGGCCGGCTCGGGGTCCACGGCTGTAGA
This sequence comes from Scophthalmus maximus, assembly GCF_022379125.1. Taxonomy (NCBI): domain Eukaryota; kingdom Metazoa; phylum Chordata; class Actinopteri; order Pleuronectiformes; family Scophthalmidae; genus Scophthalmus; species Scophthalmus maximus. Next base: position 20,215,345 of record NC_061517.1, on the reverse strand, counting down.
TGTGGATGGGAGGTGACAGCACCGTGTTTCCTCCTCTTTATATTTCCCATCCGTGAGTGCGCTGGAGTGTGTATTGTGGTCCGCACACACTCAAAGAGAGACAGTCAGATTCACTCATGCCATGCACCTGTGATAGGGTTTGACTGTGTTTCTCATCATCTCTCTCTCTCTCTCTCTCTCTCTCTCTCTCAATGAGTGTGCGTGTGCGTGACATGCAATGTTACCCGGAACAATGTTGATTCCTGCCAGATTTACATTTTTATGTAAAAGTCTCATCAAATCATTCTAAATGTGTGTGTGTGTGTGTGTGTGTGTGTGTTTGTGTGTGTGTCCCTAATGCACCAGCTGGAGGCTGGGCGTCATGAATCATGTCCGAGCAAATCTACTGTTAAACGTAGCCCTCTACACACACACACACACACACACACTCACTCTCTGTCTCTCTCAAACACACACACACACACACACACACTCGCGCGCGGCCAGTGGCCGGTTTGTAGTCGGCAGCAGTGAATCACGGTGGTCATCACTTGGTGTTTCGTATCGCTGGCACCTCCTTCCCTGCAACACCTCCTTTTCTTCCCTCTTGCACCTTAATCCTAATAAACGTTGTTTTTTTTCAAAATTAAAAAAAATCTCTCCTTCGCCACGCCTGCCTCTCCATTTTGGATTTCTTTTAAACTCTTCATTCTTTTCCGGACCTTTCGTTCTTTTCCCCTGCAAGTCCTTCTTCTGTTGCGCACCCCCCTCCCGTCCTGTTGCCTGCACCTTTACTTTCCTTTCCTCTGCACCTCCTCTCCTTACTGTCCTGTTTTCATCATCTACTTCTACCCCTCTCTTTACTCCTGCCCTCTCTTCTATCTCGCTCCTTCTTTACCTCCGCACTTCTGTTCCTTCTTCAGTGCACCCTCCTGTCTTTGCAGCACTTCATTCACTCACTTTACTTTTCCTTTTGTCCTCTTTCCTCACATCTCTCTTTTTTTGCATCACGCCCCTTGTTTTGCCTTCTTCTTTTCCGTCCCCTGCGTCCCCTCCCATCTCCCATTGAAACGTTGTTCTCCCCTCTCTGCACACTCTCCACCTCTGCATCTCTCTACTGTCCCCTCTTTCTCCATTTCCATCTTTTCCCCCGTCTCCTCCGCTCCCTCCTCGCCTCCTCTGGCAGCCCTGGGCACTATTTCACTGCCTGTTCGTCAGTATGAACAATGTGTGGCGGATCGGCGACAAGGGATGTGATCGGCTCCCACGACAGCGAGAGGCTTTGGGGTTAAAAGCGGCGGAGGCCGGTTGATTTCGGTTAAAGAACGTAATCCTGGTGGGAAAAGAAAAAGAAAACCGAAATGAAAATCATCACTTCATAATTGAAAGTCTGGGTTTAATTCAAGTGAAAGTGATTAATTATCCGCCGGTTGCCTACAGCTTGCCCCATGCTGTGTGTGCATGTCTTAGTGGTTTGGAATGCCTAATGACTTCTGTTAATCAGCTTTGTATAAATCATCACCTTGTTTTTCTCGAGGGGTTAAATGACTCGAATTCCTTTCTCAGAAATTCTCCTTTCTCCCGCTGTCCAGATTTCAAGAGTTTGTTTGGACCTTTTTAACCGGGAAACGTCGGGGCACGGAGCGGTGTCAGAGGGGCTGTTTGTGTGTGAGCTGCAAACTGAAGCCAAGGCTGCCATCTATCGTCCCCGCGCGATCTCACAGCGTGTGCGTGCGTGCGCGCGCGTGTGTGTGTGTGTGCATCACACAGCTTCTTTTCTTTTTTTGTGGTTACTACTTTACTATACTTGTACGTTTGATAGTTTTCTGTTTTAAACATGTCTGTGTCTACACAGAACAGTATAGTGCAGTGCATACATGTGAAGCCAGAGATGCCTAAAGTGATGAAGACATAAAAACTGACGCTTGCATTACCACTTTGGCAAGAAAAATGGGATTGTTAAATGAGAGGGTCCTAAATGAGGAATACCAAACGGCCGTGTACGATTCTGACGGACACTTAAGTCTGACAATTTTCCAAAGGGATGTGAATCGAGAACTTCCCGCATGATCCGAACCATTGGGATCGTACATCTCCGAGCTTATCACTTTCTTTCAATGATGCTGGAATGTCTTCTTTTTTTTTTTTCTTCTGACGCTTTGCGAATTGCAAACGTGCGGCGGCGAGGAGTCGTGGCGGGGGGGGGGAAGAAACAGTTTAAACGCAGAGGTAGTTGTTTTAAAATGTCTGTAAGATGCTCTTGTCAATTGAGAGCGAAGAACCAGCAATATGACGAAACTTTTCCATTACCAGATAAGCGTCATACGTCACGATAACATCACCGCCACACTGGCAGATTATTCTATTTCGACTAAGGGAACCTGAATGAAAGCATGTTTTTCTGCATGGACAAAATTGATCGTGAATCATCGAGGCAATCGATAAAGAATCAGACCAATAAGCAGGACCTATAATGACATTGTTATCAATATGATCTAATCAATTGCGTCCCTGACTGGCTGACATGGTTCATGATTTTTTATGGACCTTTAAATGATCTTGGCTTCAGAGAGTATAAATTAGAGCAAATACTTCATAATACTAATGTTTGTACTGTACAGTACTGTTTCATACCTTTGTGATAACGATGGATCCAATGTGTGGAAGCAGTGATGATTGGAGATTTAAATGGTTGCACCTCATAAGTTGAATATGTCTGAACCTATTGCGTAGCTAATGACGTGTCCGACGATCCGACAGCGGACCGTCCCGGTACTTTCCTACCGTACATTTTGGCCGTGGGCCAAACCAATGTGCACGACTGCACGGTGAAAAGCTTTGCAGTGTTATTTTTTCCAGATTTTCTGACTGCGGCGCTGTGCAATATGATGTTTGGCAAGTCTGAGCCGCTGAGTCAAAAACCAATATATTTCTTTACTTCTGACTCAATAATGTTCTCCAGGAGAAAATTGCATTCCTCCAACCTGTGTTGAAGCTGGAAATTATCTGGTTAGTTTTGCTTCAATTTTGCAGGATTATGTGATGGGCTTAGTTGTAAGAGGTTGCTGCAGACCAACGGAGGAGTTCTCTCCAAAAGTGTGTCCGTAGCTTTAAACTATTTAGTTTTCTTAGAGTCATAGTCATTATTTCCCTTTTCTCCTTATATTTAAACAGCATGTCCAGCTACTGTATTTCACAATAAAGGTAATAAACATTTCTACACAATGACTCCTGTGGCAAAGGCTAAACATATTTTTCAAAGAGATGAGATTAACGGACAATTCAAAGGTGCCCTAAATGAGTGAAAATTTCTAAATATATATTTGCCACGCGTCGACAAACAAAGATAATGATTCTCATTAGCCAGCTTTGATAGTTTGGCCTGGTGTCTCCGGCTCGAAATATATTTTCTTATTTCTCCAATTGTCTGCCAGGGGCCCTGTTAGCTTCTGGCACGTTGCCATAGCAACCTCTTGTTAGGCTAGAAAAATACCTCAAGGTTTTGATAAAACTGAGGCCCAATTAGGTCGGCCCACACAAATTTAGAAGGCCAGCGTGTTAATCGCAGAGCCATTCTTCCCAGCAGGCGTTTTGCATATTTGTCTGGAATGGGACTTTAACAAAGTAAAGCCTATAACGTCATTAACGGTTTGACTAGATCGAGGCAAAATCTGAAATATGAATCTATACCTAGAGCAGTGTCTGTGTGTGTATGTGTGTGTGTGTGTGTGTGTGTGTGTGTGTGTGTGTGTGTGTGTGTTATCTCAGCCTTTCGTAAGAGCAAACACAATCAATAAGAGATAATACTAACACCCCCCTTCACTCACTCACTCTCTCTATGACACACACACACACACACACACACGCACAAGCTCTTCCAACTACTTTGTATGCACAGGTTTAATTGCACATAAACCAGCCTTTAAATCACACCCAAAAAGACACAGATAAAGAACATTTTTGAACAGAAGAGATACTTAAAACCCCCAAACAAGCAAACAAAAAATGCCCCCCCCCCCCAAAAAAAGGATATTGATTGAAAAAGAGAAGCAGGAGTGTTTTTCCTCAAGTGCTTGCCTGCCAATGAGGGGGCCACAGCATGAGGCAAACCAGACACACTCTGTCATACATCATTAAATAGGGCTTGATTCGAATGCTGTGGATATAGCAATATCAAAAAAAAAAATTGCAGTCTTATTATAATTGGGTAGATAATGACATGTCCGGGGGACAGTTTCAGGGAGCCTAAGACTGGCTAGTAGAAAATAAATAGATGTGTTGGCTCCTGGCTCCTGGTTAATAATGGATTTCTATTCAGATGCAGGTAAGCAGAGACTGGATTCCACTATCCTCTCGTTAAATTTAACCAGCTATCTGAATTACAATGCTGAATATTAACAGGGGGCCGTTCTGGTTACAGAATGAGTTATTCACAAAGTTGCTGTAGTTAAGCTTCATGCAGCAGTAAATATTTAATTAAAAGGAAACTAAAGTAGCACTGTCACTTTTTTCCAAAAAATGAAGTATTTCACATGATGCGGCGGATGTTGTTGACGTGCGTCTGCCGTGGTAAAAATACAAATTTTCCGAAGATGAACTACAAGAAACGCAGTGGCTCCATCCAGCATGTTTCAGTGTGTTTTACCACCGTGTGGCATAAGATGTAAATGATTCATATGTAACAGTAACTGACCGGATGACGTGCGTCTCTTCTGGGTCATATTCATACTCTCCTACTTCTACTTTGGATTGAATCCTTTACGTCTGTGCGTGGCGCGTCACGTTAAATATCGCTGCCCCATTGAATTGTGGGGCGTCATTATCTCTTTTCATTTGGCATAGGAAATTCCAGTGTACCCTACGCTAAGGGTGATAGGAAAGGACGCATCGAAGCTCCTCTCCTCTGCATTTAGAGAAACCGAACAGCTCTCATCATGGCTGCCGGAGAAATACTTCCGGGTCACTTCGCGATTTAGGAAACCTCCTACGCAAATGCAACCTAGCATTTCAAAATGAAAGATCAACATCATTAAAACTGTGAACATCAAACCTTCAATCCTGTGTGCGTAACATATATCGTCAGTCCATCCTCTCTCCTGGGAAGGTTAGAGAGCGCGAGTGGATGCGGCCGTGATCAGCGGTCTCCAGAGGACGCGGGGGCTCTCACATTCAGAGCATTAGCCTCCCCGACAGAAACACTGCGCACCTGCCTAGTCGAGTGAGACGCAGCGCAATGATGAAAATTTGACATTGAGCATTTGCTAAGTCTTTATACAGGGTGGGGGGGGGGGGGGGGACGTGTGGATCGTGTATCGGGGCAATCCTCAAGGCGTATCCGCAGGGCAGAAAGACAGCAGCGCTACATCTCTGGTCCAATCTAATGAGACCTCTATCAAGGGAATGTGAGTATTATGATACCGTCATTCGTGTAGAGACGAGACCCGCCGTGTCATGGTGCAAGAGTACAGGTGGGCCGAACCTTTCAGTTTAACAGTTTGAGACCGTCTCGCTGCTGTCAGGTGTCCCGGTCTGTCTCACTGCTCGTCCCCCATCAACAGCTGCTGTCATACATAACTATAACAATAGGATGATAAAATTTCAGTAAAATCCATGCATTCACTTTCACCACTGCTACTGTATGAAAGGTTTATACATTTTGCGCCGTCACACACCTCTCAGTTGCACTGCTCACAGATGCTCCGGTTTTCTCTTCCCACAACCCTGGTCGGGCTGCACGGTGGCGTAGCAAGAAGGTTCTGGGTTCGAATCCCGGTTCAAACCAACCGGGGGCCTTTCTGTGTGGAGTTTGCATGTTCTCCCCGTGTATGGCGTGGGTTCTCTCTGGGTTCTCTCCGGGTTCTCCGGCTTCCTCCCACAGTCCAGAGACATGCAGAATGGGGTCAGGTTCGTTGGAGACTCTGAATTGGCCGTGGGTGTGAACGTGAGAGTGAATGGTCGTCCGTCTCTGTGTGTGGCCCTGCGATAGGCTGGCGACCTGTCCAGGGTGAACCCCGCCTCTCGCCCAACGTTAGCTGGGATTGGCTCCAAACCCGGCTGGTGTAGACTTAATTACATCACTTAGACAATCCCCACGGTGTGGTAAAAAACAGCTGAGTCCTGCATTGAGATTGGTGCTCAGATAAAGTACGGCGTTCCGTTATTGAAGGCTTTCCATTTAGTTAAGCTGAGGACTGAGTGAGTCAGTTAGCACCTGGTTTCCATGGCAATCAGCACAAAGGAGTCCTACCAAGTGAGCCTCCGGTGGACGCCACGTTATTTTTATCTTCAGCTAGTATTGATCGCCGCGGTTTGCAAGTGGCTTGTCAATTATTTACAGAACGTACAAACAATAGTACGACGACGGCAAACCGATCGCATGTCCCCGGCGTCAGCGGGACAAAATCACGAGATCTGTGATTCTTGTCAAAATCATATTTTCTGTGTGAATGTGGATTGACGGGCGTATTTCACGCGCGTGTTCAATGTTTGTCTCAATGTGTCCCTTCACCACCCCTGGGGGTGTTTGGGCCAATCAGATCACAATCAGGAGCATTGATAAGAAATATTCTTTGCTGCCTAAGCTGCCAGTATTCAGGAGTGAACGGAGCAGAGCTGGGCTAGGTATGGTCAGAGGACTAAGGCAGCAGTATTGCAAGAATTCAGGCTCACAAGCTACAAAATGATTTTAACAAATAAATTACTGCAGCAAAATGTCCAAATGAAGATTTTTGACAAACTTCTATTGGTCATGCAATTAGCCCTTGGAGGCGTAACTGGGTAGACAAGTCAGTGCTTCCTCCCATTTCGCGTTGCCCCCATTGTTCATTCTCTAACAGTCACATTCGGATGGGATCAAACAAGAAAAAAAAGCTAGATATGAAATCTACAGTCTGAATAATAATACAAAAAAATTATAGGGGGGGGGGCGCTCCGGAATTCTGCATTTTTGCAGTGTACCCGGCAGCAGTGAGTCACCTGGGTCACTCTTCAATTGAAGTAGGGGCTTGCTCTGTTGCTGACCACGTCAAAAACAGGCTCTCTTTGTAACTCGGACCTATTCTTCTTTCTTCTCTTTAGTAACAAGGTGTTGGTGTCTCTTTCACACATACACATCCCCCCACCTATACACACACACACACACACACACACACACACACACACACACACACACACGACATGACGCAACTCACAGTAAGAGGCTGCCCTATAACGAGGTGTGCAGTTCACAGGTCGTCATGGTACACATGAACCCAGTTTGTTTCCCACAATCATTATCAGTCATCCTCAGTGCTCCTGTACAATCATATATAGATATATATATATATATATATATATATGTGTGTGTGTGATCGTATTGGCACAGGCCACGCACATAAAACAACATCACATAGTTTCAGTTAGCCTTAGAAACATGCCATTTGTACAGTATGTTCAAGTTACACACACACACACACACACACTAACCTATGTTGAAATTACATTCACATACGGGTTTTCTCAAATACCTGGTGGCAATTACCTTACCGAGGGAATATTTTTCCCTCTCCTTTTGTTCACTGGTTGGCAGCTGAGTCGCCTGAAGATGGTTGGGGGTGGGTAGTGGGTGTACAAAGCCTGCAACTTGCCCCAGAAACATGGGGTTCGCATCCACAGTCTGTGATAGAGGTAAAAAACCTTATCAGTTAAGGTTAGGGAAAAGATAGTAGTGTAATAAACGCTAGGTCAGGAGTCACTGTGACGTGTTGCCCCAGACCACCATCTTTACCTGACCCTTACCAAGTGCTGTATCTAAACATACTGTAACTATAATAACATATTAATAATGCTGCGCCCGTCACAAGTGTTCATTTTGTAAGATTTTGGTGGAAAAGAAAGATGTGAAACAATGTAATTTTTGCAACATGGCAAGTGTGTGTGTGTGTGTGTGTGTGTTTATATATATATATATATATATATATTAGTCTTCTCAACCGCTGCTCCGTCACAAAGTATGAGAGAAATGTCCTGCCCCCTGCCCATCAGAGGATTCCTGATCAGCAGTGAACACAGCTGTAGCCACGGTAACAATGGCATCAGTTCTACTGTAGCAATTCATGCCAAACTAGATGCTTGTGTGTTACATGCTCCTTGTTGATGTAGATTTAAAAAAACAACCAAAAAAACAGTAATGCATACGAGGGGATTCCGGCTCTTCAGGGTCAGTGTTTCCTGCGGGCGAGAGGTCTCCTTCTGACGTGGACCCAGGCCTTTGCAACTTTGCAGGCCTTTTAAATGCACAAAAAGCCTGACACAATGAAAACCCGAAAAGCATAATGCTGTCACGTTAAGATGTAGCCGTTAAGTGTCCCCTTCCTGTATGGATGGGGACATAGACAGTGACTAGATAGAAGCCAGTGTCGGAAAGAGGTGCAACGCTGCATTCCAAATTTCCCGCAATCCTAACTATACAAACAGCAAAAATGGAGAGTATTTGTGAGCCTTGATGGAGAAAGGTGTGGTATTATTCAGACAAACAGTGGAATGTCATTAAGGTAGAAAAATAAGTCTGGTCTAAAAGTTCTGTCCAAACAATGGTCCCTGTGAGAGAGAGAAAGAGCAGGACAGGGGCTGGGCGAGGTGCACCACTTTGGCTACATGTACGCCTGGTGTCCACACTGCTCCGCAGTGTCCAAGCCCCTGAAACTGGGGGCGCCAAGACACCAAGACTTGTGGGAATGGCGTTGCAGGCGGCCACGTTCGCTCCATGTTGGGGTCCCACCAGCCACGCCTCGGCTGCCATGCTCGAATGCATAATGGGTGACGAATAGAAGCGTTGCTTTCAGTAACAATGCCAACTCACCGTCGGTTCCGACAAAAGAAAATCCTTGGTCTTACCTTTTGCCAATGCGGGTCATTGTTCATAGTGCAACTAAGCAACCGACTTTTTAAGAGGCTTGAATGCGGCCTGTATTTTTGCCGACCTGTACACTCATAGCTGGCCTTTGCCTTTGGTCAGGCCCACAATTTTCTCCTCGTCCGGATAATAATTAAGATGGGCGGTTGTTGAATACAGTGCGGGGGGCCTCGCTCCTCTTTCGGATTCAGACGGCGGCATTCTCGTGTGTACGATCTGTAATCGCCGCGTCCTTGAAGTCTCTTTTGAATGTGGTGGCGATTTCCATCCCTGGCGTAGCCTAGCACAGTTGGGCCCACACCATCTGCTCCCTGTCCACACCGGCGCACACATGACCAGTCTATGCGTTTTCGGGCTTAATAGTGTGGACGGATATTATTTCTGATATTGAGCAAAAACAGCCGTCCTGGACAGAGATCGTTTACAATTTCAAAACACTGTTTTAAACGTTAAAAGTGTTGGAGCGCATGCATCCAGAGACTCTCATCCCGTTTTTCCAAGGCTCAGGGAATGTCGGTCTGTCGGTCAGCCCACAGCTTTGATCCAGAAACATCTCACCTACCGGACCATTTCATTGGGAGGAAATTTTGTCACACACATTTGTGTCTCCCTCAAGGATCAACTGAAACAACCTGGCTTATTCCCCAAAATGGGGTTTGCAATACAAACGCTCCTCCATTCAGCACTTTGGTTTATACCTGCAAAGCAATACGATGTCACCATCCGCTTCAATGCTAGTAAGTTACGCCTCCCACTCACTAGACGACTTTGAGAAGACACTGAAAAGACTTAAGTCTGACGCCCTCTCACATCTAAAGGCAGTGTGTCATTCGTCACCGAGTTTTCAGTTGCATTGTTTATATTAGTTGGATTTTGGAAAGACTGGGGAATGGGGCACATGCTGCAACATGGCATGGAGACTCCGGTGAAGCCTCGGACGCCGGCGGTTTTTCGAAACCACCTGGTTGCGCTGTCCCCGTTCACGCAAAACCAGGTGGTTCCGAGGCTTCACCGGAGTCTCCATGCCATGTTGCGGCATGTGTTCCCCTACGCGCTTTTCTGCCCCCTGTTTGGTTCTGGAAGGAGCTCGCCAATTGGTCGTTGACAATGTTCACGTCACTAACTACCAAAAACGTAATGATACGATAATTATTATCAAACGTCCGATTAATAGTGTTCATCAGAACAGAGTGACTTTAAACAGCTCGGGTCCCCACCTTCAACCACACCATCGAGATGAAGGGAGCGAGCATCAACTCCTGCAAAACTCTCAACCTACCGACCTGTTAAACAGCAGCACGTTGACACTGTAACTTAATGATTTTGATGACGTTGGCATGCTGACATTAGCATTTGATTGAAAGTGCTGCCTTGCCTACAGACTGCCTCACAGAGCAGACAGCACACACACACACACACACACACACACACACGGCTGTCAATACAACTTGAGCTCCATGGAGTCCTCACCGTAGGAGCCCACGGGGCCCCAGAAAGAGTAATGACAATAGGCAGATAAAGGCGAGTCACCACGTTAAACAGCATTCGGCCACTCAGTGCCAGACACATTACTGAGGGGGGAAGAGGGGATGAAGAAGTGGACGGAGAGCGGAGGGGAAACGACGACAGCGCAGCCCCCGAAACAAGGAGTGCGGCGGCGGTAAATCGAAGAAGGGGCTAATCCGGGCTACTACAGAGGGATTAAATTGCTCTCCCGCCGCACGTTCGCCAGCTCCGTCAGAAAGCAGAGGTTAAGCAGGCCATTCTCTCCCTCTGTTGTTTCCCCTCTCTTGCCTCATCCCCTCATGCAACTTCTGTCCTCCTCTCATCCCTCTAATGCCATTAGAGTTGGAAGTCTTTAATCGGAGGAGCGACGTCGCGAGGGAGGCCCCCGCGGAGAACCGGAGCGCACACACACACACACACACACACACACACACACACACAAACATACATGCACACGCAATGACACATACAAGTGCGGAGCAGATGGAGTGTCTGGCTCATATATGTCAGTTTTACTGATAGTCTGATGGAAGGGAAGAGATAAGGGACCAAGAGATTGATTTCCCTTGTGGTGTCTGCGGATAACTCTGCGTTCATATGTGACATCTTTGCGTCCGTGTGTGTGTGTGTGTGTGTGTGTGTGTGTAAGAATGAACAATTATCATCTTGTATCCAAACAAAAAGACAAAACAAATTCCAACATTTCTTTCAAAATTCAAACAATATTCCCATTTTGGCATCCGATCTTACAGTGCTTCCATTTTTAGGTTGACCACACCACTACTGCCTGGAGACATAGATTGTGCTACATGGCAAGTGAGTAATCCAGTTGTATATATTTGAAGGATCATTCTGCATTATTAAGTTCCAGTTTTTAAGTTCATACCTACTGTATCATTTTCTTAGTTTTCGTCCATTATTCCCTTCAGCATTCACATTGGTGATTATAATAATTGGCTGTCCATCAAGTTAACCGCTGAGATCAGGACTGGATTACCAATAGACCATAGAACTGGCACCAGGGGCAGAGCCAGACCACGGGGGGCCGAGCTCCAGGAGCAGCATGTTGCAATTTAGCTGAATGTAATTTTGTTATAGACTTTCATCCAGGTTGCTGTGCACGCACACGCCCACCCACAAACACACACACACGCACACATACACACACACACACACACCCCAATGCTTTTACACAAATGAAGAGAGTAATGACTGATTTGGAATACCTCTGACCTGTCGTACCTGCTGTAGTTGTGCGCAGGCGAGTGTTCCTGTGCAATGAGGGATTATTGATGGCATTTTAGGCTTAAATTCAAATAGAATTTGACACCCCTATTCATTTGGTGGGGACGATATCATCCTAACTGACTGAATAGACGGCCAGGAATATCGTTAGTCTCAAATTAGACATGACAATTGCATGTCTCCTGAATGAAACGGAGAGAGAAAACACCCCTCCTCCCCCTTTCATCACAGACCTAATATCACTGTGTGGTGCAACCTGTTGCATCTGCGTCACTCTACGAGGGGGAGGGGGCCAATGTGCGTGTGCAGAGGCGATGTCTTTCCCAAAAACCCGCACGCACACTGGAATCTTCACCTGCACGAAACGCGCGCTCCCGCTAAACTGCAGTTTCTCTTGCCACGGCCTCCCCCCCTTGTAAAGGATGTCATGACAGGCGTGGGCGTTTGCCCCCGGCACACGGTCTCCCAGACACCAGAATACTCCTCTTTTCTCTCTCTGTATTCTCAGTGCAACAACCCCCCCCCCCCCCCCATCCGAGCAGCCCCTCGCTCTGCGCTGCCTCCCTGCCCTCGCTGCAGTGGTAATTGGGTATGACACGGGATCAACAGAGAGAGAGCGGGGACTCATCTGAATGCGCCAAATGTCGTCTTCCTCACTCCCCTCCTCCCTAACCTGCTGCCTTCCAGCTCCTGGTCCTCGCTTACACGGCTGTTACCGTAGCAACATCTGCGTGACCGCATCTTCGCACCCTCCCTCCTACCCCCCCCCCCCCCCCATGTCATTTCTTTTATTAAGATTGGCCGCTAGTAACCAAGGGTCTGTGTGTGTGTGCGTGTGTCTTGTGTGCATAGCAGCACAGCGTTGCCAGCCCGACTCAAAGCACAATTACCGGAGCCTCGCTAAAGAATTTCAAAGCTACAACTGGCGAAGAATTTACGCGGAGCGCACGAAACGTCGAGCCACTCGAGTCACAACTGGTCACACTGAGACAATCGCTGGCATTGTCGCAGAGGCAACCATTTTCCTCGACAAAATCAGGGTCGTTCCGTTACATCTCGGCTCAGGCCTGACGACAGGCGTCAATTTGTTTCCTAAGAGCTGTTCAAACTGAATCAGTCCCCCTCCACTTCGAAAAATGTGTTTTGTCTCTGTCTGACACTGACCACCGGGACTTGTGTCTGAGCAGATGCTGTCGCCATAGAGCTGTTTCTTCACATTCCTCTCCTGGGGGAGGAGGTTTTCCGTGCACTTGGCGGAAATTTGGAGTTCAAGCGAACCCCTGGGCAGAGCCAGATTTGGTCCGTCGTGGAATATATGCAGATGTGAGGCGAAGAGGCGGTGTCCTCTCTTCTTTTATTGTCGCTGACGAAAAAGCTATCGACGCTGCCGTTTCAGAGAAGACATCGAATGCTGTCGTGAGATTATAATAGCTGGCTGGTCGATGTGGCAACGACTGTGGTTACCGGCAGTAACAGCTGGTGGGGTTTACTACTACTAGGTCCCGGGATGCGTGAGGGCGGCGAAACAGCTTTCTATGACGGAAGAGCAGCTGGTGCCTGGGTTTGAACATTTTTTGGGGCTCCAACTGATTTGACTTCGTTTCCATGATGCCCGTGAGCAGCGAAATCTGGTTTGTTGAGTCCCAATCGGCTCAAGTCGTTTTCCAGAAGTGAAAAAGAGTGAGTTGCCCTGCTGAGAGGTCGAAGGTCGAGCAGCCCGTCGCCCTGTATTCTCGTCGTGTTCCGGTCGCCTGGTAGAGAGGCAGGCGGCGGCGGCGGTCGGCCCTGTCCGCGGACACGCGCGCACCCTGCCTCTCCTGCGGCCGCTTCGCAGTTGGGGCAACCCCGCGCTTCACCAGTTTGGAAGCTTTTAATGTGGAGCAGCAGCGACAGTCGGGAGTGCTTTGGTTGCATCGTAATACCGCTCCGATGCAGCTGTAGAAGAGCGTACGAGAAACAATGAGGGAGCGATACGACATCAGAAACTCGAACGGTGGTTAACATGCTGCATCAGATGATGGAAAAACATGAGGATATCATTTTTTCCGCGTGCCTCTCCCGTGTAGGGGGAGGTTCAGGCAGAGAAGGATTTGATTCATGTGCTCTGTGGGAGCATACGAATGAAACATCTGCGCCGTGACAAGCCCTCATTGGAATGAACAAGGCATCATTTCGGAACACGTCTGTGAAGATCCTCAGGCCCTGTCCTCTGTGCAGGTGTCAACGCTGCCAAGAAGCATTAAGGATGCATATGAAGTGTCCTGGGACGCATGTGGCCACATCTGTTTAGCAGTGTGAACGAAAACACAGTGTTGTTGTTGTTGTTGTTGTCTTCGACTTGTCTTCCTGGTATGGATGAGCGCACTTTTGTAACCTTTTGACATCAGGAAAAACATTGGCAGCGGACATAAGGCATGCAGAATTCCACACGTCTTTGTGAATGAACACATTCACAAGGGCTCATTTAATACCATCAACTTCCTTGTCTGGTTGACGGCCTTTTCTTCAACTCGCAATACGCAGAACGAGAAAATGATAAATGAGTCAACATTGAATTAATTTATGTGCTAATTTTGGTAAAAAAGCTTTTTCCGACACAAGGCGCTCTTCAAATCCTCCTCGTGCATTTTTTTGGTTTGTTGAATAAACCACATGTGTATTTTTCTCTGGACTTCCCTTTTATCGGTCAGGTGCAGATTGGTCTGTGTACAGTAGTCCCTCTTTAAGATGTATTTTACAATTGATGCATAGAAAGAGGTTGCTGCTAACAGATGCAGTACGGTTCTATTGCAAACATTTCCCATTAAGCGGTCTGAATTTAAAGTGTCCACTCGGAGATGCCAGGTTGGGGAATGGGAGATGACGATCAGTGACTTGCTCTTAGAAGATTTTACAGTGTCAGGCTTCATCTAACTAACTAGCAAACCAAGTTTTTTTTTTCAACTTTTTCCATTAATGTTCTGTAAAGCCCCTTCATTTGAGTTCTGAAAGGTGGTCTGAAAGGAAATTAAGGTGGTCTGACTTCTTCTGAGGAATCAATTAATCACTTGGTTGAAATGAAATGTACAGAGTAATAAATCCGAATTTAAAATATGCATATAAACCCGTTGATCAAGGAGCGCAGTAGAAAAAGTACAAACGACAGCAGATATGAATGGTTTAATAAAATCATATAATACAGCACAGGTCTGATGAATTAAAAGTCATGGCCGGGATTACCTGAGCTTCTTCCTATGTTGTACCAAAAAAAAAGAAAAAAAGACCAGAAACAAAAGCATAAAACTTAAAAGAATATCAACTCAGTCGGTTCTTTCAGTCAGAGATCAGGGCAAGGACGGTCCCGTATGTGACTGATTCAGCTCGAACCCCAGACTGTTTTTCCTGCATTTTAATCTGCACAAAAAGCAGCAGAGGTTCGGTAAGTTAGTGATTCCATTCAGCAGACGGAAGGATTGACCCTGACGGTCTCTCTACAGCTCTCTGACTGAAGTGAAAGTGTTTCGACTAAGACCGTGAACCTCACACACACACACACACACACACACACACACACACACACACACACATGCACACACGCACGCACACACGCACGCACACACGCACGCACGCACGCACGCACGCACGCACGCACGCACGCACGCACACACACACACACACACACACACACACACACACACACACACACACACACACACACACTCTTTCAAAAACTTCCCTGTGAAATGCAGCAGTGCAGAATAGTGGAGCGACGGATAAATAGCATTAACAGGAGCGCTTGAAAACCAAGGCATGCCAACCGCAAGTCAATGCTCTCACAATTTAAAAGAGGAACGCGACAGGTGACAAGTGCCGCTCTTAGCGCCAGAGCAGAAAGCGTTCTTCAGTTTTTACCCTTTTCCTCCCACTCGTCATCCACGGTTGATCAGCAGGTTCTGAGAGACGGAAGAGACAGAAGAAGTGATGATTAGTCCATTTGAACCCATTTCACACCCAGCGACCTTTGAGATGCTCTTAGGCGCGAGCACCTTGGATTATGTGGCGCACCCTTTTCCCCAGCCTGAAGTGACCACACAAAGGAAAGGTCACACCTGGTAATAGTAGGGATTATCCCGGTAATGGAGAGAAGTGAATTTTGTTGTCTCTGTGTCACTCAGCTCTCCAGCTCTACTCCTAAGGCTTTATTTTTCCCCTTCATATTACACAGGACAAGACAGGAATGATTTATTCTCAACTTGTGGCAGTTGTCCCTTGCCGTTAATGCAGTCGGTGTTTGGCATTTACCGTTCCACTTTTTATGGCACTGTTCCCCTTGACCTACTAAATAATTAACCTTTGCCCTTCAATGCACGCAAAAGTTTGGGCACAGACTTTTAAACCCATTCGCTTTTTTTTTTGGTGCAACTTTACACAAAATGTCTTTTATGCCTTTTTTTAAAGTTCTAATCGCCCAACCTCCTTTATGGCCGACACGCTCTGCTAATGGCAGCTGACCAGTTTATTCTTAGCCCGTAAGGGGGGCTGCAATATCTGGTCTATGAAATGTGCAATGTTGGGAATGTGGTGTAATGAGGTGGAGTATATGTTAACAGAGGGTTTTTATTGACCAGCATCAAACCCAATCGATCCCACGGCTCTTCTCAAGTCCTTTTAAATCAGTGCAAGCCCCGCAAACACACTCAGTGTCAAGATAGTGAAGAGGTAAGGTGCACGAATATCAGTTCACCCAGAACGGGCAGACAAAGTCCCTTTGACTGAAATGTACATTTTGGAAGACTTGGGCGTCCTGAAATTACAGTACTGTACAAATTACCACAAGCATTTCCGTGGCATTTGTTGAAAGCAATGTCTTCTCACCTTCTGATGTATGTACCGAAAACAACAAGTGATAAGCTCACTTCAGCGAATACTTTACTTACTACAGCAAGTTTTTTTTAATTTTATTGCAGAAAGGAATCTTGTTGGGAGGTAACAACTGAGGGCTCGACCTGGAACTCTCACGAACGGGATCCCTTTTGGAACCTTTTAATGAAACAACCTGAAAACGTTAAGTGAAGAACCTTCTGTCTATCCAAACATGTGCTACAGATTTTTTTTTTTAATATACAAGGGGACATAGTGAGGCCCAGCCTCAAATGTGATACTCAGAACCCATCATTATGCAGCAGATCTACCTGTAACCCATTTCAGATTCAGGTAAATGCTCATTAACAATCCTCTACCCGAGACTCGTGACCTCCAAGAAAACTCTAGTCCGTCAGGCCTACCTGACTTCGATTTTGAAAACAGATACATGCAATTGATTAAAGTGAGCGCAACCTCCATCCTTCAACCAAAGATCAATTGGGGTCCTTGAAACCCTAACAAGACTCCCTGACCGCACGCCTGACACCATGATCCGGCTACGGCGCACGCCTCGGAAATCCTGGCAAGATGATCCAGAGAGACACGCGCAACCTGTAATGTCAAGGAAGGAGAGAACTGGCCAATCGGAACAGAGCTTTGCCATCACGCAGACCTGATTCCAAAAGTGATCGATGAAGCTTGGAGATGTACAGTGCCTTGTTAGTGAGAGCACCTCATCAGCACCTACATATTGAGTTACAGAGCATTTTGAGGATGCACATGGGTGTTTAATGGTCAAGTCAATAAACTCTTCCAGTCTGTATTAGTTATTACTTTCCAAGGGAGATGATATCTAACAAGATGGCTCCTAGCCATGACTGTATGCTGATTACGGGGGGGGGGGGGGTGCTTGACCCTGACTACTTGGTCTCCCACACAGATTTACATTAGACAGAGGGCAAGACATGTAGACATCTAGACATGTGTATTTATCAAACAGCAGCGCCAGGCTGAAGATACAGTTTGTGCGTCATATTAGGGTAGTGTTTATTAGACGTGCCTCTCTCCTTACTTCGTATTCCTTTAGGGAGGCTAGTGAGCACAGCAGGGGAACACACTTTAAGAGTATTGTTAGCATTATTCCACTGGATTTATTAAACTCACACAACTACGGATTGATGGAGGAAAATCTTCTCTAACTAGGGACATGGAGTGAACACACCACAAAAATATAATGCAGATAATGCTAGATGTTTTTTTGTGTCAGCAAAAGACATACTAGAAAGTAAGCATCATTAATATTGCAGGGATTGGTCATTAAACCAAATCAAATTTCACAGCAATCCATCCAGTAGTTATTGCGACATTTCTGTCAAAACCACAAATGCATGTTCGCCGCTACCAGAACCTGATTCTTGGAAATCAAGAAAAAAAGTGCCTACACTAAACTGCATCTGACAATTTATGAAAAAAACAACAGGTGGATTTATGTGGTTTGTGTTTTCAAACTTGAATTTGAACGCGACGCTGATCATACAGGCCTGCAACTGCACTTTTCCTTCTTCTGATTAAGAGATTAACAGGGACTGTATTCACCTCACCTCTCCGGTAAGAGAGCAGCTGCATCGGCACCGTCTCCATCTGCTGCAGCCTGAACTGCTGGACCTCAACACAGCGATATTATCATTTTATCAGTAATTATTTTGTTCATCAAGTGGAGTTGAGGTATGACCAAAGTGCATGCTGTGAAATAAAGATCAATAGAGTATCATTTCCTGTCTGAGATATGGTGATGTCAGATAAATCCCCCAAAGTGAACCCCAAAAGCGCTTTCACACTTGTGATGAACAGAATCCGGAGATAAGTGTTGTATTTAACACATGCCTGTAACACATGTCGCAGGGGTGTTTTATGCAAAAGTCTAACTAGGCATCAGTTATTCTAGCAATAAATACATGATTTACATCTATGATAAATCAAAGGTCCTTTTTTAAATCAACCCCATTGTTGATTTGCTCTGATTTGACAAGGAAACAAAAATCAATCAGACAGGCTTCTGAAGCTCGGTAGGAGAAGAAGGGATGAGGGTTTTTTTGTTTTTTTTCCGAATGACCACTGGTCCCACTGAACCTGCACTGCAGCTCCTGCAGCCCATGTGGAGCGACGCAATGAGCTGGGGGCTTGGGGTACATTGACCCAAATCCAGCTGGCAGATAGACGTAGACTGTATATGTGTGTGTGTGTGTGTGTGTGTGTGTGTGTGTGTGTGCGCGTGGAAAGAGCACGTTATCTGCTCTAAGCACAGCAGAGTTCTCTCCAGCTGTGAAACTCAAACCATTAAAACCACTGAGAGACTCACAGAGCAGGGTGATCAATATGGCTCCCTGCTCCTGTCCTCTCATCTCCTCCCTCTGGTTGGCTCTCCTCACCTCCCACTCTCCCATTCTCTTCTCCTCCCTCCCTCCCACTATATCATCTGTTTCTTTTCTCAGTTATGATCCACTGCTCCATCATACAAATTTAAAAACCTCCATTCCTCCGTCCAACTAATTTCTCTGCCCCCCGATGCGTGTTCAGGCGTGAGGGAAAGGGTGGATGTGAACTTGCCGGTGACACAAAGACAAGAGGCGGTGACCTTTGACCTGTACAGGCCCAACTCCTCAGCTCAAAATCAGCAGCTCTCATGTGTGGCCGCCGGCCTGCATGTAGGTGAGTGAGTCCCTTTCTCAGTGACTTCCACCTTCAAGGTTACTCAAAGGATTTTGATGCGATTTCCAAAGAGTAATTTAGAAAGCATTGCAATATTTATTTTCTAAAACAATTCATTCACAAAGAAACTAGAATTATGATTAAAAAAAGGGAAAAGAAATTAGTGATGAATTTACAATGACGATATAAAAATGAGAAGAGCAGCGGATCACGGTGTCTGAGAAGCAGGAAGCGTGTGTCTAAATATTGTTTGATACTGATGAATAACTTCAACTGGAAGAGCTTCTGTGTCGATTAAGCTTCTCGGGGTCCTAATGAAGGAAATATATGAAATGAAATAAGGCGGAGTGCAACTCAAAGCTTGCGTGGCATAGGTGAGGCATTATGTGTCAGGAAAGCCCAGTAAATGTAACTGACAGAAATGAAAGTAAATGTTACATGGTGTACTTCTGACCATTGTGGGAACAGCAAAAGTAATTAGTACTGACAGGCTCTTAGAATGGTGTCTGTGCACTTAGTGTATTTAAGAAAAGTGGTAGCACCTCACCACTCGCACACTAACAAACTAATGGATTTCCCACCTGCTGCTCTAATTGAAGATCCAGCCTGAGTTAAAGCAGACTAAGAAGACTTGCCGGGGTGACATCACATTGCCTCCCCGATGGCACACTTGGTACCTGGGCTTTTACAGCGAGCCTACTGTGGATTTCACGTGACAGAGGCCAAACATAGAAAGGAGACAAAAACAACAAGCAGAAATTCAGGAGAGGCAGACCAGCACGAGTCTGCCTGTCCTCCATTTTGCCCGATGCAACCCGGGGGCCTTGACTCGTTTGGAAATCCATTTTATCTGATGACTGGCAGGCAATTGGAGCCTCCCAGGTGATAGGCTGAGGCTCTGTGGCACATTGGCCGGACCACTCCGCCGCTGAGGCATGGAGGGATGGAGATGGAGGGGCATGTGGACGAGAACGTGTTCCGCAAATATCGTCTCCGCTAACAAAGTACCAAAAATACAGGTTTCACAATGGCTACTAAACAATATTTTCACTAACAATTAATCTATTTATTACTTTCTTATACAATCTGTCAAAAACCCAAATATATTTCCAATGAAACGGTTGTATTTGGGGCACTTCCACACCGGACAGTCCAGATAAGGGTTCGACCCGAGATTCATGTATTTATTCCATCGTAACATTCGATCTGGTTCGTTTTGGCGTGTTATCAATTCGTCAGGTCGTAGTCGTTCAACGGAGGGCCTATGAACGAACCAGTTGATTTCGTTAAGTTCGTTGCCACTGTGATATCAGTGTGGTATTACTACCAGTATTCACCAGCTTCAGGCGCAGCTCTCGACACAAGTTCAAATTCGGCATTCCAATTTGGTCAGGGGTTATATCGTCGGGAGTGAAGACTGTAAGGAATCCCGCGAGCTTGGGGCGAATATGTTTCAAGAGAGACCAGTAAGGTGAGAGGGATTAAATACTACAATGATTGATAGGACAAGAGTGTCTTCCGTCTCTTTTCCTTCATCCATTATGTAACGCCGTCTCAACCTTTTTGGTCCGAAAGTCCGAACTATCAAAAAAGAAAGTTTTCTTCCCACTGCAAATGCATGGAACTGAACTGAAAAGAAGTGTACAAACGGACCCTACTGATAAAAAGTGTGCTAGGTGCCCAGAGGCTAAGTTTGTGTAAACAGATAGAGCAAACAGTCAAAGCAGATACTAGCCTCAGGCTTATTCTATGGAAAAAAGTTTGAGTTACATCAACTAGAAGCACTGCCAGATTTGACTGGACAAGTTCATTAGTCATTGTTCCAGTACAATATAAATAATACAATGCCCTTGGTACATTTACTAGGCAAAGAATTGTAAATAACTGCAATACAATAATAACAAAAAGCAATTTTCAAAGTTTCACATTAAAGGGAACATGTCAACGTAGCTGTGGGAGCAAACAATAACACAACGGCATTTATTTATTTACAAAAAGGCCAGAGAAGAAGAAAAAAGAATCGATCTCCTCTTTTGGAATACAGCGGTGTAAAATTGGAGAGCAATCACAAAAAGAGAGGCGGGCTTCAGCTCAGAAAAGAGAATGAGGAGGTGTGGGGCGAGTGGATTCAGTGACAGTGGGACTCAAAGTAGAGGCTGGTGCAAAGTGGACCGCCTCGATAACGCTGAGGCTGCTCTGAGTCGACAAAAGCCAGTGGGGAAAAAAAACCCACCCAAAGCCCCGCTGTTGCCCTCCCTTATCCCAGCTGGGGGTCTTTCTTCCACAAAACCCTGTTCCTAAGTGCGCGAGAAAGGGGCTGATGAATAAATAAAAGTGAGCGTGTCTATTGTTTTTTGCGTTCGCGGTCGCTTTCAGCCGAACATAATACAGTGCAATGTTGAATCATTATCGGGACCCCGATCGGAGAATGCAGAAAGAAAGGAAGTAGGCGGGGGGGGGGGGGTCTGCTGGCGCGAGCGGACAGGCCCGCCGGTGCTCGGAAAGGTCAGCGTGCAGCTAGCGAGGGGTACACAAGCTGATGAAAACACTTCCCCTCAGAAGGCAGTTGAGAGTACCCTCAGCTCCACCCTCCTCATGCCACGCCCCCCCCCCCCGTTCGAAAGCTTTGAGGCATCTGAGGGCCGCCGGGAAAATCGAGGTAGATGAAAGAGGTAACGGAGGCTCTGGATTTGGCTGGATGTGCCATTCAATTGCACACCGCAGAGCAACAAAAGACAGGGAAACGGGACTACGGGAGCGGGAGCGGGAGCGGGGGGGCGCCCGGGGGACCCGGCAAGTGTTACGCCTTTTCCGAGAAAAAAGGCCAGTGTGTAACACAACGGACGTTGTGTTGGGCTGAACCGCAGCCGCACTGTAAAGGAAAAAACTGTTGCATGCACACAAAAAAGGGCAACACTCAGCAGCAGTCCACAGGCTGACACGCGTTGCCACGCACGCCAAGTTACAGAAAGCGCCATTCCACAACCGCGACTTTATCGCATGCGCTTCGAGGAATCGGCGCATCCTCGCCGCCGCACCTCGACTTCTGCCGCCGTGCTGGCGTGCCCAGCGTGAACATGCAAGGACGCAGCGTTACATTTGACATGGCTGCTGCGTTGTGCCCACAAGGCTTCCTCACGTTGTTTCTAAAAAAAAAAAGGGTTTCCAGCACTTCTGTATTCAGAATACACGTCTCACACGAAACTCACAAGACTCTTGTTGTTCGGGAGCAGACTCAAGAGTGTCTTTCATTACACCTTCCCTGCTTGCTGCAACAACTTCAGAAGAATTTGAAGTCTGAGACACAGTCACATATGTCATCAGGCTTATTTTTCCCCCCCACCTTCTCTCCATAACATACCTGCACAACTGCTGTTACATCTTGTGTAGTGTCATATTTTAGTCGATCTTTCCCCTTTAATTTGATGTATTCATTTTTTGTACAATGTTTTGTCTTCTCCTCGTTGTAGACATGCCTACACACTGCACTGACATGACCACGCTTACCTTACACATAATAATAATGTATACACTTTAGTAGAGTTGTGTACTTTAATATTCATTCTTGTATGTTCTATTGATTTCAAAACTGTTTCTCCTTTTTATCTGCTTATTTATCTGCTAATTTTTCGTCCATTGTGCCTTCTCGTTTTCCCCCCTCGTTCTGTTGTTGTTTAATCTTTTTTATTTCACATTTCACGCTCCCCCCCTGCCCTCCCGCCCTAATTATTTCCTAAAATGAAAACACAGCAGGACATGTGATGTGTACAAAGCAAACATGTATCCTGTAGTGGATGGAAAAAGCAATTTAAAAATTCGGTTGGACTCTTAATTCTAGATTAACACAACTATAATCATGTAAAATTACACATCGGCTTGGCATTTTTTA
This sequence comes from Scophthalmus maximus, assembly GCF_022379125.1. NCBI lineage: Eukaryota > Metazoa > Chordata > Actinopteri > Pleuronectiformes > Scophthalmidae > Scophthalmus > Scophthalmus maximus. The sequence continues at coordinate 20,192,282 of NC_061517.1, read as the reverse complement.
CACAGCACTGGCCACGCACCGGCTCACTCACACAGTCATGCACAGCAAAAGGTGGAATATCTTTGTGACAAGAAGAGTGCGCCTCTGATAATTTCTTATCACAGTTTTGCGATGCAGTTTTTCTTTGAAAGTCCCCAGCCTTCCATCTGAGTGAGTCATTTTTCATAACACTGAGTCTGTGAGGAGGACAGGGGGGAAAGAAAAGAGAAGCCTAATTCACCACGAAACACCGGCGTGTACAGGGCTGTTATTTCACTGTAGCTCTGAATAGCTAGATTAAAAACATATAACCCACCGAGCGCACAATGCAAGGCAGACGAACAACAAAAGCGAGAGAGCGAGAGCAGATAATGATGCTCAGGGATGATTGGTTGTGATCTGCTGTACAATGATCAATGCCGGCTTGAAAGGAGAGGCAAACCCGATGGTTTATGATGGAGGGAACAAGTGCCTACAGTATGAAAATGAAATCAATAAGTCAACTGTGGAGCAGGGAGAGAGAAATGGAGGAAAGCAGCTGAGAAAAAGAAAAGCAAAAGGGTTTAGAAAAAGAGAAACCGAGGGGAGGCGAGATGGAATATAACAAGGGAGACAGGGAGAGTGGAGTGGACACGGGAGCTGGATGAAAGGTGTTGGTTTAAAGACAAGCAGGCAGAGCAAAGCAGAACTGACAGATGGAGAAAAATTTCATCAAAGGTAGGAAAAAAAAGAGAAAAGAAAATACATAACTGACGAACATTCAGATAAACCAACTGACAAAAAGTTTTCTACAGACCCAGAGGGAAGATGTATACTGTACTTGGGCACTTGTGTGTTATGTTGTAGGCACAGGTAGCCATGAACAGGGACGATGAGGTGCTCGACATACGTGCTCATATTCTCTATCCCCTTCATCCTGAGCAGAGAAACAAATCTCACGTGTTGTAGCAGTCGGGGAAAGCGAGACAACGCAGCGCTCGGCCAGTTGACGCTTAAAAAATTAGAAAATGAATTCGAAGGATACCGATGTGGAAGCGATGTCTCCACTCAGATGTCAGAACAGCTTTCAGTCCCATGAAGGTTCTGATGTCGCCTGTTTGCATTGATCTCGTACTTCACTGCCCCCTTGTGGCCGAAGTAGGCTATTGTCTCTGGAAGCTAGCTTGCCGTTAGTAGCAGTCGTAATCACTTCTGTTATTTAATCAGTTATAACATTGCTATTACTTTACACATGTGCAGATTCAAGTGGAAACTGTATTTGGGAATTTGAAAATTACTTTTTCTTCCTCAGGGTTAAGAGGTAGGATTCATTTTCAGCCGATTTCCGCTGTGGATCAATGACGTCTTTCTGATTCTGATAAGCAATCACATAATGCTGCAATATACCAACTCGTTGCTTAGAAGAGATATTGCTCCTCTGTAGTGCAAATGTGATACGTTTAATGTCAGTTCAAATACATAATCGTAATACCTTTTTTAATTGGTTCTTTTGCTCCGCTCTCGTAGCTGTAAAAGCCACAGCACGCCACTATGATACGGAGAATAAATGCCTCACAAATCAATTAGGTCTCTGTATATCCAGCCAGATGTAAAGGGGAAAACACTGACGTCGCAATGACACTAATGACTGTCCTAGACAGGCCTCCAATGGCACAAAAAAACCCCAATCAAAATTGTTTTTTGCATCAAAACTCTTAACTGACTTCTTACTATTCGATTACTTGTACGAATCCATGGCAGCAAAGGCGATGAATGAAATGCAGGACAACAAAGAAAATCATTTGGAATCCATCGGATTTTTCAAACAAATGCCATAAAAAATGAAAACAAAGGCTCATGTGACTGTAACAAAACTTGTACTTTGCTGAGAGTACTATGTCTATATGTGTGTGTGTGTGTGTGTGTGTGTGCGTGTTTCCCCCTCTTATTTATTTCTTTTGTGCTTTCTCTTGCTCTAAACTCTCTCCAGCTACCTGCAGCCTTCATCATGTTTTGGGTCTACACTTGTAAAAGTCAACCATGCTTGAAATAAATCATGACAGCTCTGGCTTGATTGGAATTGGAAAGCAAAAATATTTCCATGCTGAGCACACACAGACCGATGTATCATCGGTGCAGACCCAACATGGCAACATGCTCCGAACTGAAAGAAGAAAAAAAAACGGTCGGTAAGGCTGGACTGCCCCCACCGTCAACCGCTTGGGGTCACCTGATCCACCCTGCTGCGGCCCAGTCAGTCAGAGTGCACGCGTACAATGGCGCGCCCGTCGCTGTCAAAAAACAAATGCTGTACATTGAGCCACACGTGGTTCTTAGTGCTCAATTCAGTTCAGACAACTTTAGACAGGATCACATCAGTATTAGATGTGACCATCCTTTGCCTGTGAACCAGCACCACTTCTGCTCCGTACACTTCCTCAAGGTGCTTGGCAGATCAGCTTCGTCTTAGAGAACCTTCCACGGCCTCTCCTGTGGATTCAGTTTGTCTCAGTACATCCCTTCTATTCATGTGATCGCAAGCTGATGATGACAATGAAGAAAGGAAAAAAAATTCTGGATCCCTCCTAAGACTTTTATCACCTGTTTTTTCTTCACCTTTCGTGCAAAATCCATCCATGACTCTCCGAGTAACACTGCAAAACAAATAGCCAAAACCGAACCGACACCATAACCTCCTCGGTGGAGGTAATACTGTTTGACAACTTGACGGTGTCCGTGTCCTGAGTGAGTGACTGGTGAGTCTGAAGGACAAGCGGCAGCCAGAGCATCTACATCCCAAGGCAGTCACCGCCAAATTACTATTCTTAATTAAATTGACATTCAAACTGTAATGATTGGATTCAAAATTCAGAATGTAGAAATGCAACAGGCCTTTGTACTGGGGGTTCGAAAAATACGCTGTCACTGAATCTAACGATTGTCCTGCTGGGAACTGTTCCCCTCTGTTAACACTCAGCGGAGGAGACAGACAATAAGGACACCAAACAATTTGAGGAGGACTGTGTGCAAGATAACAATGGCTCGGAATGAAAAATACGGAATGAATGCGAAACGGCTGGCGCACTGCGGAATTAGCTTTCAAACTAATCTGAACAAATTACATTCGCGCCCATTTGGTCAGACTCTTTCGTCATTGTTTTCCTTATAATTTTGGACTTTTATTTCCACTCAAAAGATAACAGTCGTGGAGAGATGACAGGGAACAAGGCGAGAGAAATGCAGCACGGGTCCACCAGCTGGATCCGAAAGGGGGACTTATGCCGTTCACGTCGTCGTGTCTGAAACGTCCGAGTCAAAGTGGTGGCCCTGCGGTCACAGCCCACCCCCCTGGTGGCAGGTCGATGCATGTTTACATGCCAAGCCATACCACATTACTATTTCCTACCTGTGTCAAAGCTCCAAAAAAAAAAACACAGCACTTTTGCACTGGGACTCAACTCAACCCTCTACAATACGCTGACCTGAGGTGTCACATGACACGTTCTGCCCTTCTACGCCGTTTGTGAGTAATACAAGGAACACAATGAAGATTTGCATAGGCCGTGTGTGGGTACACAGTCTACAGTGTGGTCTCAGACTTCTGGGCCACACTGTAGACTGTATACATATATACACAAGCTACGAGCCAACAAGAGTTGACGATAAACAAATACCTTCACTCGTGAGCCGCAGCTTCCGCCATAAAAAAAAGGAGAGACAGAAGATGTAACGTTTGGTCGGCAGACCTTCATCACAGCACTGTACATTGTACCGCTGTGTTCGGGCGAGTCTTTCGCAACTTTTGATCAAAGCTTTGAGCCGGGGCGGAAACAAGTTCAAGGGTTTCTTTAAGGTTTCCCCCCCCCCCCCCCCCTTCTTGTCTGGAGGCAGTCGCGGCTAATGAGGCACAAAAAGGCCTTTAGCCGAGAGCACGGGAGGAGCAAGAAATTCTGTGCCTCAAATGCATGTCAACTTTTAAAAGCCATTCAAAAACTGCACAAACCGAACACAGGCAACGACGGAGCAATTCATTAATATTTACATTTTTTGCAACCTCCCCCAGTTGCAGTTAGTTCTCCCCGGTTGGGCACGACCTCCAGCGTGGTGGGAGTCACAGAGTCACAGTATAGTGTCAAAGGATGAAAGAAAAAAAGTTGCATCTGCTCCATCAACTTTGTAGAAAAGTTCAGCAGTTTGAAAGCAGATATTTCAAAAGAAAATATGCTGGAAAGCAACCTTCTCTAATTAAGAGGCTTGGCTCGAAACTGCCATGATTGAGTTTTTAATCTAAGACAGTTTCTCTCGTAACAAATGAAAAAAAAAACCAGAGAATTAAAAGAAAGCTGCGAGATACTTGGTAATATTTATTCACGCATTGCAATGAGGAGAAAGTGAAGTTTGACTACTTGTTCGCTTCATAGATCTCGTGTCATAACTTGAGGAGCACATATTTAAGCAACTTGTGTGTGTGTGTGTGTGTGTGTGTGTGTGTGTGTGTGTGTGTGTGGTCAGTAGCAGGTCCAGCAAACAGCTCAGGCTCCTCATTCTTCTTCATTAGTGCTGACTGCTCAGGGGGCTTCCACGTCTTCCTCACTCTCTCTCTCTCTCTCTCTCTCTTTACAGCTTTTCATCCTCAATCCATCTCCAACCCTTCCTCCATAACCGCTTCTCTCCTCACGGCAGCCAACAATATTTCCATTCTCTTCTCTTTTTTTTTTCCCTTCTCCACTCACGCTTTCCCCCAATCCTCCTTGTGACTATCCTCGTCCCTTATCTGGACCCCTCTTTCTTCTCCATCTTTCTGCCTCACCAGGGCTCACCCCCCCCCATCCCCTCTCATCCCTCGTCTGCCTCCACCTCTGTTTTTCCACTGTCAACTGTCCACCCCTCCTCACCATTTTCTCTCCTCGATTCTTCAGTGTGGTGTTTTGTTCATGATGCTTTCCTGCTTTTTTTCTTCCCTTAACCACACGTGATCTCTATACTTTTGTTTCTCGTTTTATTACACTGGTTTATTTTCATGTAATGTCTCTTCAGCTGTGCACTGTCAAGGCCTTATGAAAAGTGAAAATAAAAAATTCCAGTAGACACAAGGGATGCCAGGACTGACACTATTTGGTCAATTAACATTTACAAAACGACAGAAGGACGATTTCACATTCCACTTCGTGAGATTCACTACTATATATATATATACATATATATATGGATAGAACATTTGAGCATGACAGTTTTGCAGTTAATCCAGGGAGCTTTGCATGAACCCACTGCGTGATGTTATAGTCATTTTTAGGAAAACTGAGGTATGGTCAGTGTATGGATATGAGTCCCTGTGTACGGCACACCAGAAAATGGGGGGGTGAAAATAGTTCCTTCAACATACTGACTCACTGATAATAAATCTGTATCTGTTGCCAATCTTGAACGCACACTGACTTTCGCAAAGCCAGTGAATCACAGCAGTATAAAACCCAATATTGATTTCTTTCTTTTTTTTCTCCCTCTTTTACCTTCAGTCTTATTGTTGATTGAACAGGAGGTCATGCCGTCACAAAGAGCACAGCAGCTCAGCTACTCTGCTGGCAGATAACAATATAGACAAACACTCCGAAGAAAAAGAGGGCAGAGGACAAAGGACAAAAGAATTGTTCTGGACGACGACAAAAAAAAAAAGCCAGTGTAGATATACACAGGTGTAAAGACCGTTAGATAAGAGCGTTAGATGTGAAAGACCGATGAGAAACAAAATGGACGGCCTTGAGAAACGTTGGACACAGTGAAAAGAAAGAGAAAGAAAAGTAAGAAGGAAATAAAAACGTGGCAAAAAGAGGAGGAGGAGTGAAAGACCAATGCAGAAATTTCATATTTAGAGGCAAAAGAGGAGATTGGTGTCGGTGAAACAAACAGACATTCTATATGTAGTATGAAAAGGTCGTGATAAGCATGGCGATAAGGGCTACAGGCAATATTACAACCGTGTAAGTGCGCCGACAAGCACACGGCGGCATGTCTTGGGTGCATGGGTGGTGTGGGCGTCTCAAAGTGCGCCGCTATTGTTTTTTTCATCTTGGCGTAGCAGCGCAAAGTGCAAAAAAAGGGCCGGCTGAGATGGAGCATAAATCAGTGGGTGTGGTGATTAATAAACAAACACATCACTGGTGTCGTTGCTCTGAAACGGCAGTGCTAATCACAGTGACGCATGACGGCGGCAGCTCAACAACCGGAAAGAGGCTTCTCCAGGAAATGATATTGTCTTTGTGGGGACGCAGGGCGACATGCCTTTGCGAACGCACCAATCCGCAGCCGATGTCAGATGATGTGGGTTGAACGTGTACAGCGATGATAGAAACAAATAACGCAAACTGTCGCTGATTTTTACGATCGTTGCTGTTTCAAATGTTTTATACTTACAGTATCTGCCTCCACAAATGGTAGCTATTACACTATCAAATGTGGCACAACAGTGTTTGCAGCCTAATGCTCCTCAAGACTAAAACACGAGATGCTACTTTTGCGGAATAGAAAAGTTGGAGATGGGGGCAGTGACGCCGGAGATTGATGCACCGCTGTAATCGGACATCTTCCACCTAAACGACAGAATACCAAGTCACAAGGGACCAATCTGATGAAGGAAGTGTTGTGAGGGGCTACTTTCGAGCAGCCTGGTGTCATTTCCCCGAGATTTATCAAAAGGTAAACACAGACAGCTGAGTGTAATGGCTCTATGCCCTGACACAGCACTTCTCAAATCAAAGGCTGCAGATTTATCAACTTGTCTCGCGCCGCTGCCTTCAGATGGCCGCAGGGATCTAATGAACTGCAAGACAAAACTTTTCATTCAGCATCAAGCAGCTGCGGACAACAGACACGAAAATGTACAAAATCACTCATGCTATAATTTATAGACGCTGACTGATTTACAGAGGTTCCTACGGTGGCCCTGAGAGCTCACAGCACTGAAACTTACTGCAAATAGACAAAACACAAGCAAATTAAGAAAACATCTCAATCAATTTGACAACTCGTGCGCAGCATTTAGAAAAACGCGCCGCAAATACCGCAACACATTTAGAAAAAGCGATGCAAATCGCCCGCAACGAAACGGAAGTGTTTCCAGAGGACACTTAAAAGTGATGCACACGTCTGGACACGCTTGTTGTGTCCGCGGATTTTGACTCAGGGCGCTATTTAAGGTACTCTTTCCATCAGTGGTGTTGGAGAATTAGATTAAAGGTAAGTGTTTTTGATTTATTTTAACATTTATGTGATCGCATCAAAATCCGCAGCAACTACAAGCGTGTCCAGACGTGTGCATCACTTTTAAGTGTCCTCTGGAAACACTCCCGCTTCGTGGCGGTCTATTTGAAGAGCGTTTTCTTAATGTGTTGTGTTGTGTTGTGTTGCGTTGCGGTATATGTGTTGTCAAATTGATGAAGATGTTTTCTTAATTTGCTTCTGTTTTGCATTAGCATGTGTTTTTCAGCGCTGTGAGCTCTCAGGGCCACCGTAGGTTCCTCCTGTAAACACCATAAAACTTATTTTTGATGCTGATTTAAACACCTCTATTGCTGCAAAGTGCTCAGCTAAAATGGTTTACGTACATTCTAAGCATTGTTGCACTGTGTATTTAGTTTTCTCCTGTTGATAAAATCCCCTGGTGTCATCAAGTGACACCAGATTGATATTGTGCCAGAAACGAGCTCTGTGGCATCTATTCTACATCCGCTCTCTTACACCCCGCGCAAAGCAGCGCCAGACGCAATGAGACGAGTCTTTGCTGTTTCAGACCGACAGCAGTTGTCATTATCCCGTCTAGTGCCCACGCTGTTTTAATAGCAAATGTACTCTCGCCCATCTGAGTGCCCTTGGGAGCGCTGGTCTTGAATTGATGTGTGGTCAGGCGCACTGTTGGCGCATTGCTATCTTGTGGCCGCAGGAAGCGGTTGCGCGATTGACCAATAAAAACCTGGTCCAAAGTCAGCGGTGCAGTATTTTAAAGGCGTATTATCGTCACAATAGAAATATACAACCTTCGTAGGCGAGAGCACAACACATGCACACTCTGCTCTTTACACACACAGATCTGCTTGTGTGCTTTTACACAAGCAGATCGGTTCCTCTACAGAGAAGTGTTAAAAGGTAAATGGACTGTTTTGATATCAAGTTTACCAAGCGATTTACGGTACAAGTCACATTCACACACACACAAACATTCATACAGTTCTTCTTCTCGTCTATAACATCATGACCAATGAAAGGTGAAGGGAATAATACTGACCATCTCATTACAATGGCACCTGTCACTGGTGGGATATACTGTATTTGGCAGCAAGTGAAAATTTATTCCTAAAATGCACAAGGGTAAGGATCTGGAAATGACTTTGACGAGGGCCAAACTGTGATGGCAAGACCACAGGGTCAGAGCATCTCTACAAATGTCTTGTTGGGAGACTGCAGTGGTTAGTACTTATCAAAAGTGGTCTATGATGAAGGACAACTAGTGAACCGGCGACATGGTCATGTGCGCCCAAGTCTCACATGAGATTGAAGGAGAAAAAAAAATATATATACGTAAATATACTGTATAAATACACACACACACTCAATATCATGTGTTTTTTTTCCTTTTTAAAAATACTTGAAGGTGTGATGTTTCCTTCTCCGATACATATATACAGTGGGCTCTAAAAATCTGGACATATTTTTTCATGGTCACAGCCCAATCTTGTCCAATTATTATGCCCAGCCCACCTGCGTAACAACCATCCCACACTAACAGTCGACATGGCCAGCCTCGTGTTTAACCTACAAGACTCACATGTATGTGTCTTTGAAAACAGACATTTTCCACAGAGTCAAAAAAAATTGATCTGGGTAATAGAATCATATAGTGCACCATGGATCGTCTCTCCTGCCCGGGTCGCCAATGGGTTGATCACACTACCCGGCAGTCGACAAAACTGATGCCGATTTCTGATGTAAAAGTAAAACAGTGAGGTGCACAGAAGTAGTAGTTACTCTGCTGACCCTCAGCACTTTTCTAAACTATTTTTTGGGCTTTTGCTCCACTCTGAATCCACCTCCTCTTCTCTCGCTGTGGTTCTGTTTCGCCGTCTCAATCTCCAGTCTGACAGGCAGCTTTTAACTTCAGGAGCAGCTCCCTGGGTATTAGACCCAAAACCCTGCTACGTCTGTACTCCACAGCTCGGCTCCAGATATATACGTGCGAATGCGTGTACACCTCAGCAGTTGGCCTTGCTGAAGGGGACAATAACAGCATTTAAAAGATTCAGAGGTTTAGATTCACAGCCGATCAGATCCCAACCTCGCTGTGGCTCCACATACATCTGTGATGGGACAGTGTAACATCTCTCTCTGTTTTTCAACAACTCTTTTTCACTCGCTATGTATCCTTCACCTGCTATTTCCCCCCCCTCACCACTTGTTCTGTACTTCTCTGCTCGGGTTTTTTTTCTTCTCCAAATCTCTTGTTTTGTCTTTCTCCACCTCTCTCTGCTCCAGTGTGAGCCCAGACTCTGACACTGATCGGCAGATGAGAGCCAGGCTCTCTCTGAGACTGGCGCTAAATGACTTCAGAATCCCACCAGGTGTACGGACAGTGTGACGTTTGTGTGTCCGCATCTGAGAGTGCAGATAAATAACTAGGGGATCCCATCGGACTGGACAGTGTGTATGTGCTCTACGTGGCGGTGCCCACGTCAGACTCGGCCTCCCAGAGAATAATGATGAGCGTTTGTCTGCTCTGCCTCTGCAGGCTCTGCGGCATCCTCCCCTCATTGGCCATCAAACACACATGCAAGCATGGAGATGGTGGCGCAGCCCAGCTGGAAGACGGCTTTGACGCGCAGGCCTGTCCACTGACATGCTGTGACGCTGATCAAAACAACCACAGTCGCGTCTGTGAGGCTGGAAACACAAAACAATTACTGGACCCGATTCTGTCCCGAATTTAAGACCTCTTTGCACAAAAGCTCACGGACGCAAATTCAGTCACTCTCACGGGGTTTCTCATACGTCATTCTTGACTTTGATCAGCCAAGTTAGTAGTTGGACTCTTAGTTATGAATTTTAAAAATGATTAATTTAACAATGCAAAAGACAGCAGACAGAAATCTACTGTTAATATGAGATAAAAACAGAAAGCGCGACAAAAGTTTACTTACCGGGCTCACGGCACACTTTAATATTTGCATCACACAGGGGAGAAGCAAACAGTGTTTTCTTTATCAAATGGACACAGTGAAACTATCACAGTATTATCTACCCCCAGTTTGTTGGGACTCTCAAATAATTAAATATGAAAATAAACATTTTGGCCACAGTTCTCCTTCACAGAGAATAAAAGAAGCTAAGAAAGAGATCAACGATCATGAAGAATGTAGTGCTGGCCCTTATTTGAGACCATCGTTACCGTGTAGGACCATACTAATATGGCATATAGTACAATTGAATTCATTAGTATTGATCACCTAATAGTAGTTCTGTCTATAGAGGTTGTTATTTTGTCTTCAAACAAGTTGAGCTGCGAAGCTTTTTATTCCTACTAAATATAATAGCTTGCTCTTGTAAACAGCTACTTCAATTCATGCTGGATTTAACAGACAAAGCAATTGCTATACGAATCACAATTGTAGTGCCAAAGGCAATTTCTAATATTTTAAATAAAATATGAAAATTATGATGATTTGATTTTTGCTAGGGACAGCATGCGAAAAGCATGTTGCGCTGTATTTGTAGAATATAGCTTGGGCCTAACTGTCGCAGCATATGCTCCATTCATAAAGGCATGTTGTGACCATCGACTGTATATAAAAAAGTGGGATTGACCCCTCACTTGATTTATAACGCCAGTAAACATTTCCTTGAGGAGTTTATGGTCTCAAACACAGGTTTCAGGTCTTCTACAATACATCATGATGTTCATTTTGTAAATTGCGATCCCCATTTAGAGCAAAATAGACGATAAAGCACTGTATACACTGGGTTGTGGCTACCTTGGGATTGACTGCTAGTTCGTGCAGTGCAAGACGCACGTGTAGGTGAACCTGCAGTGTCCTCAAGGTCTCAATCAGACCCCTCCCCTCACCCCTTCTTCCCAGCTCCGCCCTCTCATCCATATAAGGTTACTTCTGGTTTCACAAAACAAAGATGGCGCTGGCAAAAATGCCAAACTCCAGACTCTAAAAAAAAGCAGTTCTAAAAAAATTGGTGATGTCCTGGTGGGTTTCCACTTGGTTGTGACACATTTTACCAAAACATATTTTCAGCCCCCGCGGTTTCGGATATTACACCTCTTCATTTTGTGATTTCAACAATATTTTCTATTCACAGTCTTTACAACTTCCAGTCTTTACAACTTCCAATCAGTGGAAACCAAACTAACTGTGACAGCTTCTAAAGCAAGAAAATAGAGGAAGAACTTTATAAACTTTAATATTGATGGGGTGAAAGTCAGGATGATGCCTTGGGGGCCAATCAGAAGCAGAGACCTTGATGTGTAGGTTAAAGCAGACTGCAAAATAGCAAGCTGTTCATGCACCACAAACACACACACACACACAGACACACACACACACACACACTGTGTATGATCTGCCGTGCTCTTTTAAAGACAGTCTTCAAAGAGTCTTCACTTCACTCCTCGTTATCTCACACCAGCTAATATGAGAAAGAAAGACATTTTCTCCCCCTTTCTCTCTCTCTCTCTCTCACACACACACACACACACACACACACACACACACACACAAACACACACACACACACACACACACACACACACACACACACACACACACACACACACACACACACAGCTAAGCCTTTTGGTTCTCAGAAGTGCAGAAATATAAGAGCACAGACATTCGGTCAAAATATTTGTATATAAATGCGCGTTTGTGTCCGGATGGTGTAATACAAGGCAGACACAAAGGTTCAGATGCTATTGACAGTGTGCACACACACACGCATGCACGCACACACACACACACACGCACGCACAGAGACACACACACACACACACACACACACACACACACACAACAGAACCAAACAGAGGACGTTTCAGCGAGCTGATTATCACATGCTGTATTACTGTATGCCAGGGGAAGCCTCAGTCCCCCTGAGCAATGTAGAGGAGATGTGAGCAGGGTGCAGCATTAGGGAGATTAATACGTTGTTTGGATGCATGATGAGCAGCTACACCTTCAAATGCTTCTACTGTACAAACTTTCAAAAGTACAAGCTTCTAGTATCCCAATCCCCCTCCTCCTCCTCACAATTTTCCCCCTAACTTGCTGTGAATTGCTAACTTAAAACTGCCGCAGCGATGCACAAACTTGAGGAGCTTGTCTTTGCTTTTGAATAATACAGCAGAAGGTCCAACTGAGGAATGTGGAGTACTGAAAAGTAGAGTACAAAGGCTAGATCTCACTGAGTGCATGCATAAGCAGTTGTTCTTGTCTGGTCTCTGTTGCGGATGGAATTAAAAGTGCAGAAAGGAAAAAAATTATCGGACAGAGAAAACATGAAATAAGCCAAAAAATATATAAATGAATGTGTAAACAAACAAAATACAAAAATAATGTAAGTTAAATAATTCAAATGGAGTGTAAAATGAAATAACAGAGTTTTCTTTAACCCCTAAGAGGCTGGTTGAAATGAAGACAAAGGTTTTTGGCATATTTGCAAAATACATATATGCAAGATACATTTTAAACTATATTTATTTGAAGTAATGTGCTTCCCTTTTTTCATTTTGGTAGCCAGTGCCTGTGCATTTTCATGTTAGTGCATCCCAGTGATGACATGACATCACTGTGAACATACGTGGTCACCTGCCCACCACGGTGCAGTCAAACCTCTGCTACCCCTTGTTCTTACACTCTATGGGCTGTACACAGAGCAGCACTGCCATGATAACTACGCTAGGCGTGCTAACTAGCCATTACAGTTATTAAATCATTGATGTAATCGTTTTAACTTTTAGATTTTATTGCTATATATTTACCTGCTCACAGCTTAATGTAACACTACAGCATAATTGATAATGAGGTTTGGCTTCACACAACTAAAATGATATTTAAAAAGATATGGTTTATGTGTGTCATTTACAGTGCGTCCACCTCTTTGCTGTGATGAGGAACTGGGTGAAAGGATGAGGCTTCAACTTTAAATATGCAAAAAATACAATGCAAATAAACATTTAAAAGTTATTTAACTGGGCCCACTATTACGTAATCGTATTTACAGTCAAACACCATCTGAAGTGCAATTATATTTACTTTCCTTGACTTCTAATGATGAGAATGCAGACCCTCTCTTATTTACGTTAGTTTTCTTTAAAAAGTACACTTGTATAGATGGCAAATGTCGGGTTTTACATTCCCTTTTGTTGCTCCCTTTTAGGTGACAGCCTGCTTTTCTTCATTTCCTTTAAATGTGATTCGATGCCTGTGAAACACCCGAAATAAGAACCAAAACGGCAAAGAGTTGCAGCGACCAGGAAAACTTTGACCGAAGTGAGTTATTTTATAGCAAGTCAAATTGAGTTTGCCTTGAAAAGGTGTGCTCGTAGGACAACAAGAGAACTTGGATTATGTACTTTACTCATGAAAGCTGTTTTTGATGACAAAACTTGAGAACATGACAAAAAAAAATGTCCCCCATACATCCTCATTAAATGAGTTTTGGTAATAAGTTCGTACTCAAAAGAAGACTGACTCCCGCATACTGCCAACATAGTCAGAACCCCCAACATACAAAAGTAAGAAAGAAATAGATTCCAGATCTACACTCCGAAATGGCTTTATGACCAAGATTTGGATCATACGACCACATGCAGTTAACACACGTCTTTTACTGTTTTTGGGAGGATGTTTTCCGCTGTGGTGAAACAGCCATTTTTAATGGCAGTGCTCGCCTCCCCGTGTGCAAATGTTAGACTGGAATAAGTTCCCCACAGACACTATTTTGCAGGGGCAACTGTCGCTACATCCTGGGCTCAGCAGCACCCAAGACGACTGGGATTGGTTTACAGAAAATACAAACAAGTTAGAGGAGTTTTTTTTCTTCTCCCTATGGCAGAATGCTAATGAGTGCAGCCAAGACCATTATCCAGCACTGACGGAGCGCTGTGGAGATGGGTCTGGCCATGTGAGACAAACATCGTATTGATGTTGTGTGTTGTAATTTGGAATCATTGGTGTGTGAATCAGTGTGTCTGGTATAAAAGTTTGGGGGATAGCAATATAGCAAGTTATTGCTTAGTCTAGTTTTAATGTGAATGGATTTTGACCTTTGTTTTTTTTTTAACTTTGTGACCATTATGAGATTAAATCTTTTCTCTATAAATTTGATGAGGTCCAATAAAAATATGTAACTGTTTGGGTAATTAAAGATGTTTTTTTTTTAAGTGCATGGACTTTGTATCCATTCCATTAAGATGTAATTATGTATATGCTGATGGAAATGTTTGATATTTTTGAGTACATTCGTAAATTGTCCTGTGATTTTTTTTTTATTGATGGGAGATGTTGGAAAATCTCACTAGTGCCTCATTAATTTACTCCCTCACGCCTCCCCAGGTTCTTCCTTTACTGTGGATTGCTTCATCTCCAGGACTGGCTGATGTCTTTGTGGAAGCATGGTTGTATGTACTCAGCGATTTAAAAGATTCACCATAAGCATCGACACCAGGTGTGCAAAGACTTCCCCTTCCTAAGAAACTCACTACCGACCTTACTCAAGAAAGTGATCCTCATAATCAAGGCATGGTCTAAGACTTATTTTTTTTCAAATTTAATGGGAGATCCAACCCATTCTTAACAATTTATGATAATACTTTTGTTCCAGATAAATTAAACGTTCAGATCTAAATTTGAAAAACTCAAACCCTCTTACCTTTTTCGCAGCATTGATACACTGCATGTATTCTTTGGCTAGGTCTGAACACTTGAGTGTCTGGTCTCCCTTCTCCCTGTAGCAGGATAAAATCCGAGCCTGCAGACCGAGACACACTGGATCTATATTACGAGACCTGCAAAAAAGAAACACACATGGAGATACAGAAAGACAGAATTAGGAATGGCGTGAAAGAAAATAGTAAAAATGTTTGCATCCGTCTTTCTCAGTGCAGAAAGATAATGCTGTCTGGAGAAATAGGATAACTTAAAAAAAAACACACATCATAGACACGTAACAACTAATGTGCTTCAGCATTTACATCCTGGATGTTGGAGCAGACGGTCCGAACCAGATTTTGATATCCACTGTAGATTAAATGTTTAACGTGTAAACTTAGCTTGGATTTGTTCAGCATTTTTATTGGTAATAACAAATAAATAAAACAAACCCTGTTCAAACTATTAGTGTTTTACCCAGTTTTGTGGTTCTCCTCAGGCCATTACGACTTGCAAATCACTGGCTTGGTTCTCTCTCTCGTGACTTTGCTTTTCAGCCCAAATGCTCTATAAACAACAAATAAGTTTTCTAATAATTTCACCATATCAAATTAACAGGTGACAGTATATCAATGTCACTGCAGGTTTAACCTAATAAATTATAAAACAAAAATATATATACATATACTATGTATAGTCACTACAAGCTTAGTTTATTTGCAAACCTACAAACTACCACGTGGTTGATTAGGAAGAGGATTACCACAAAAAGAAAAGGTTCCCATCTTGTCAACAACATTCTGATGAAGAAGTAACTATTTCAATCCAAAGTCTGATTCAGGGACCTGCGTGCATCAGTTGAATCCCACTTTGTGGCCTAGCCCCTGATTAGTAAAGTTATATCTACGGCCTGTATGCTTTACAGTCCCAACCTGAGTCACACCCCCCAACATGGCCCACACTGACCCACCGTCCAACCATGCAGGATTTGGTTTGTCCGCGTGTTTACTTCTGCTAATCTGTTATATTTTTATTGGATCTCTATTAAGGACTCTTCGACGATCTCAGCTTTTAACCTTTTTAATGCAATTCTCCTACCAATCGTTGGATTACTCTTATCTTGCAGTATCCTGTGTACATCTCCACACAAAATCCTGCAGGAGCACTTAAGACTTCTTACTGACCACTGCCATTTGCATTTACCGGCTAGTTTCACCAGGCAACAGTAGTTGGCTACGATACATGAACTGAAGTTGGCCTAGCCATGCGTCACTCCTACGAGGTAGCCAAGTAGAAGAGCGGCTGGCTGACCAAACAGTGAACACCCTGTTCATGGCAGAGCTCCAGAGAGGAACATGAGGGACATGTAACCTTCACATGAAAGACAGAAATGGTGTTAAATATCGGACCTTTAATGTCAACGGATGGTCAACCATCTAAATCTCCATCTGGATGTTGCTTTGAGACGTATTTCTATTTTATCAAGGCTATCAAGCTAACTAAAATGAAGAAGCACACGAATCCAGCTTCTGACCGAGTCAATGCTCCGCAGTGTAGGACACAAAGTGAAGAGGTACGACGGACAGAGCGGTTCTGTTCATCCAAATGGAGGAAGAGATTACTGGATTTACTGAAAAGCGTCTGTCTGTATTATTATGAGTACTGTGTGTGTGTGTGTGTGTGTGTGTGTGTGTGTGTGTGTGTGTGTGTGTGTGAGAGTGAACAGGTAAAGTGTTCATTTCCCACTAAACTTGGGATAGGAGAAAAACAACACCAGTTACCACGGTAACTTTATACATGAAAGATGGCAACGGCTGTAGCCTTTAACTTCTCACAAGATAAAAAAATTGACCAACTAACAAACCAACTGCCACCGCACAAAAGAAAAAAACCTATTCCCTAGAAAATAAAAGAGGTCTGATTAAATGAGGCAAGACAAAGATGAAAAAACAATTAACATTTACACCCACTGCATCCTCTTTAACAACCCAAGGTGTGCATAGTACGTGCTTCACCGCAAATCATGTAATTAGTGCTAAATCACATTTAATTGAGTGGGTAGGATCATACTGATTAAATACAACAGGAACGTGCGCTTTGAGAGGCTGAATAAGCCACGTTTAATTTGATATGTGGGCTGTGTTATAATTGGTCTTTGCCCATCTATCTGTCAGATTGTTAACGATGACAGGCTTGCCGGGCTGCCTGGCTGTGATGGATTCTGACCGATTGAAAGGCAAAGCAAACACAGGCAAGTGACGTACACCCACGCAGGTGGAAAAAAAGAAAGGCACACGCACGAATGTACACGCCAACACACACACACACACACACACACACACACACACACACACACACACACACACACACACACACACACACACACACACACACACACACACACACACACACACACACACACACACACACACACACACACACACACACACACACACACACACACACGTTGTAGTGCACTGCAAATATGAAAGCACAGCAAACATGTGCTACACACATGCGCCAGTCTCCTCCCCGTGGTGCCCCGGCGTACGCGGAGGAGCATTTAACACCAGATCTCATTGAACGCCAAAATTAAAAGCCCTGTTTTGTTTTTTGGGCTTTGATTCACCGCGGAAGGGATGACCCCGGCATTTCAATTACGGCACAGCAATATCCGCAATATCCGCACATGCGCTTTATCACCAGCAACACTATCATGGAAGGCAAAGACAGTTTATCTGAGAATGGGCGATAGAGGTAAAAGAGGAAAATGAAGAAGAAGAGAAAAGGCGACCGAGAGAGGAAAAAAACATATAAAAGGCAGGATGTGAGATAGACAGATGAAAGGATGAGGCAGCCACTGGTTCTCTCACAAGCCCATTTCAGAGAGGGGACAGACGGCCTATCAGCTTCCTCTGTTCCTCCACACCACCTCTAATGGTTTATCTTGCCTTTTTAATCTGTCTTGGGGTTTTTTTTTCTTTCTTGATTGTCCCCTCTCCAACTCAGTCTCCCCTTCCTGCCGCTCTCTCGTTCACGCCGTATGTTTCTCTCATTACTTTAACAACACAGGGAGAAAACGACACCAAAGTGCGCCATCTCTATCTCTCCCCCGTTTGAGGCCGCCGAAGATAAGGAACTCTCCTTTAATTTGAAATAAATGGCCTTCATCAGGGAAGCTGAAGCCGCCTGATAGCGCTCGCGTGGTTTATTAAAGGCGCTTGAAGCAGAAAATTGGTTCAGCCGCAGCAAAAAGCTGGAGCTCTGTCCACATGCTACGCCAAATTGAAGGTGAGGTCTTAAATCAACAATATTAACTGAGGCGCTTACACGAATAAATAAATAAAAAAGAGGGAGGGGGAGAGAGGGGGAGAGGAGGCCTTGCTTTCTAAACTGTAACGAAGTAAAGCAGCATCCCTGACAGCCTGTCGAGCCATGTAAAGGCTTCTGGTTTTGTGTGTGTGTGTGTGTGTGTGTGTGCGCTGCTATTTCAATGCGTGCGGGGAGCAGTCATTTTTTTGGGGGGGGGGGAAGCTCACTACGCATCTGCGAGCGGCAAAATGTGACAAAACATAAACAGTGAGATTAGCTGCCTAATTAATGGTGCTGCCCATTATTTTTAATCTCCGGCAGCGAAGGCGGAGGCGGACGGAACACAGAGGCTTCAGACTTCTGGACCACGCAGACCGGCTTACCGAGACAGAGAGGGGGAGCGGAATCAAAAGGGGGAGAAACTGGGAAAATGGAAAGGGAACGGAGCGCGCCACCGACTACAAAAGCTTCTGGTAAAAGCAACGAGACCGATAAGGAAGATGTTTTTATTGCCTCCGAACCGTGCTTCTCTTGGAGTTAAGAGAGACAATTTTTTTTTTGCGCGTGTTTTCCTAAATGGCTTTGGCTGTACATGTGAAGCACTGTTCCCTCCTATATGCGCCATTTTAGTTCTATCGTGTCAACTACAAAGCATCGGTATCTGCGCTGCGTTTCAGGCCGGTTAATTAGAGAATCTCGTCAACATCTCACGGGACGCGGCGCCCAAGGAGGGAAAAATGAAGAGAATCCAATACTGTGACTGACTTGAGGGCCACAACACGAGTGAGGCCAAACTCTGAAACATCTTGTTTGTGGGCCAACACACTTGACATTACATGTTGCATGTTTCAGCCTGTTAAGACCATAAAGTTTTGTTTTGTGTTTGTCTGGGTAAGCAACGCTAGCTGCATTTTTAATGTAGGGATGGGGGGAAAAAACTTGTTCCCCCATTAAACTGACAGTTCAAAGAGGCAGCCAAACAGCGGACTACCTGTATTATTCTGGCAGTTGCTTTCTATTGGAGTGGTTGAAGTCACAGTTTGTTGATAGGGTGAGGAATCCAAAGAATGAAACATGAGTACCGATTTCAGCTTTACATTTTGTTCGTTGTTCTTTATGTGGTACAACAAATCCAGATGATAAATATAAATTCTGCTCGATTTTATGAGCAAATGCTGCTTAATATAAACCAGTCTATGCTATAGCGCACAATGCACTGTGACAAAAACAAGTCTTTAATCCCCCAGCTCACAGCCTAATATTGTTATATAAGATGTCCAGGTGTTTATTATATTATTTATTATTTTTAGATGTCTGATATTATGTTATATGATATAAATATATATATATATATTCACATATATTTATAATTTCCATTTTTTATATGTTCAAAGTAAAGTATTCCAATTAAAAAAAACTCATCGACCTGCTAGAATACACTATTGAAATCTGTTGATAACCAAAGTCACAGAGCTCAGATTCATCATTTCAACAGCAAATGTAATTTCACACTGTATGAAAGCACATGTTTCTGCTATCGCGTACAAGTTTATGTTCAAGCATCTCATCTACACAAAATACAGCGCAATGAAATATTCTCTGTTTCATTAACAGAGCAAAAAAACCCCTTTATTTTATACGGTTCATTTGTGGAAATATCAAAACATGATACAAAACATAGATGCATAAAAAACTCAAATATATGGGTGGTAAGAAAGAGCCGGTTGTCATAGCCACCGGCTTTCTCCTTAGTCCTGCAAGAAATGTCTAAATATCCAGGTACTACACGTTTTTTTGGCCAGTCATCAACCTGGGCATGTGATCTTTTTTTTTGTTGACCTGCTGTTTGTGGTTTCCACAAGCTGTCTCGCCACTGAACGAGTCAAGCTCATACCATCAATCACCATCTGTTTCACACTCTCCTCTATTCCTTCTCCTCGCAAGTCTCGTTGATTCATCGTCTAATACTTGACTCGTCGCGGCAGCTGCCACGCTTGTGGGGAGTGGGTCTTTGCATGGTAGGGCACATATGACATATATCTGATTTGATGATTCAAGAAGACAACATCTATAGCCCTCTGATATTTGTATGCAGGGCATTGGCTTAGCACCTCTGAAGGTCATCAATCAACATGATACGGTCCGGGTGTCTTCCTTTTTCCAGTCTTTACTGACTTATACGACTGACTAACCTTGTATGCAGTGTACTGACATTTGAGTATAACTCTTGTCAAGAAATCTTGTATACACAACAGAAGGAAGCCTTCTCATTAGCTTTAGTTTTATTATCGTTTTAATTCTACTCACTCGTGTCTTGCAGCATTCTAGGACTTTGCTCGCTTTACTGGACAGGTCCAATGATGAGAAAGTGTCTATTCTTACCTACCGAGGCAGAATGTGTCATCTGGCATGTTAGAGGGTCAGACTTCTCGAACAGACTGATCCACCATTACTGTCTTGATTAATACAAGCACTACGGTAAAGTAAGGAGGAGAAAAAAATATATAAAGGGAGGTGAGGAGGAAAACAGCTAGAGAGGCAGAGTTGCCTCTTATCTCCAGCTTGTAGCTTGTATGCACCTGCACCCTGACAGCTTTTCAATTGACTGAGGGCACATATCCTCTTCTCCTCTATCTTGTATCTCCACACTGCTTCCCACGTCCCCGTCCCCGTCCCCCCCCCCCTGTCCCGTCCCCACCCCCATCTCTCCATTCCTATCACACCTGCAACCAGGGAGAGAGTGCCCAATAAATATGAGAGCTCAGACTTCACTTTGTCTCTCATGTAAGCGTTGAAGATGAGGTGGGATACATTCCTCTCCACGCGACTCTCTTCTGCCAATGCTGTATATATTTCCTTTTAGGTTTGCCAAGTGGCTCTTATGTAATATTCAACAATTATGCTCAGATTAAAAGGGTGAAACATTTCCATGACCTTGATGTTTTTAAGTTAGATTGTGTCAAAAACAGACTATAATTCCTTTATCACATGCATGCAGCATGTGATAAAGGAATTATAGTCTGTTTTACCACAGCCTGTAACATTATCTTACATGTAAAATTATAAAAAAAATGATATATGTATATATGTATGTATGTGTATATATATATATATATATATATATATATATATATATATATATATATATATATATATGCGCACACATTTATTTTCAGTAGGTACTTATATTCATTAATTATATTTTTAATAGCTTAGTGCATCACTGTAACATTGACCCCCCCTTAAATCAAAACACCAACATAACTGTCTCCCATAAAATCAAGGTCAGGATCGTTCCCATTTCTACATCGGATATTGTGGGTGGTTTCAAAATCTTATTTTGTGAGTCTGCCACAAAATAATGTAATAATGTGAAACAATGAATGCGCATTGCAAACCAGCGTCTGTATGACGTTTTGGATGGCACTACAGCTGTCAATCAAGCTGTATCCACGCCCCCAACCCAAACTGTGCATATGACTCTGAATGGGACCATAATTTACAAAATAAAAATAATAAAGAAGAATTGAAACTAGCGATTGAGACCGTAAACTTCTCAGGAAAATGTTTACCGATGTTATAAATCAAGAGAGAAGTAGAGAGTCATGTTCTCATAGTCTTCTATTGAAACTGACTTCTTTTTGCATGCAACAGGTGGAGTCGCCCTCTGATGGTCATTCGAGAGAATACAGGTTACGGGCATTAACGTATTAGTTTTACTTTTACGACCCGGTGACTACGTCCATTTTCATAAACAGTATATTAAGACAACATGTGCTGAACATGATTTCTCTTATCATTTTATAGCATTTAAAGCCTGTACAGTTGTTTACAGTACTGTTAATTACCCCCCTTGGATCAGGTAAACACCCTCTCAGTACTATTGAGAACATTTGAACGACTCCAAGACAATCCTGGCTTCAACACTGGCCTTCTCTCAAAACACCAATATACACATTCAACTTCAGCTTATTGTCTTCCCTGTATACAGTGCATGACCTAAATTGATCACATCTTCCCCTTTTCGGTTTCCCGATATCAAGTTTTTCTTTTTTTCTAGTTTGTTAACTCAGTTTACAAGCTCAACCTCTTAATAACCCTAATCTGAGCCCATAAACCTTCCTTTCTAATCAAAAACTTTTTTTTTACTCCTGTAACCCTTTGAGTCCTCTGTGGTCATATATTGTATCAGCTATCGTAAAAGCAGCCCATGCACTGCAGAGAAAAACATTTATTCATTTTGTGATACAGTCGGGGGGCAACTGCCAAAAAGTTAAAGAGGCAGGCTTGTGATAGGAAAGTTGGCAGTTACACCGACTGCAGTCATATACCTTCCTGTACACCCAGTGAAAACAGCACGGGGCTGTGTGGAGGCTGATGGGGCTTGCAAAGGAGAACATTGGAGAAAAGCAATATTCATGGTCGTACAGTCATATATTAGTCTGTGAAATAAAGGTTTTAATTTCAGATTTAGGTTTAGTAGGAACATAAGGAATACCTTGTAATAAGCATTTAATCCTGACAGCAGGAAAATCAAAGAAGGCAGGGGATTCATCTGAAGTTACTGTCCACTTGATAACGTTAATGACACACCTTTCCATTCAAATTAGGTTGACTTGTAGCTTTTCAAGCCGATTTAAAGTTCAGCTGCATGTGATGTACACATCTGAGATTTATCTGGGTCTAAATTCAGTGCACCACAAGTTATGTTTTATTCGTTGGCTTTTCTTTTACAGCACAACAACACTGCTTTTTAAATTTGTTCTTACTTAGACTTGCCTTGCCAGTGTTTCCAGCCTTATCTCTGAGTGATCTCCGTCGGCTGGTATCATCTGACACGGGCTGGGAGGATCTGACAAAGGCTGGCTATTAAGGCTAGTTCAGCTACTACTGTTACAGACAGCTGGCCTTGTTAAAAATGCCTTGGATACGGACCTGAGCGGTTAGACGTGGACATCTGCCTCGTCCGTCTCCATCTCACTCGTGTTCCATTACTTTCAACTCTGAAGCTGAGGTTGTCTCCCCCACTCGCTTCCATACAAAATGGAACTGAAAAGACAACCGCTTCCAGCCCCACGTCTCTTTCTTCCTCCCTGCAATTTGACAGCTAAAGCCTGTTGTCGAGTGAGCAAATTCAAAAGGCCTCTGTTGATTGGACAACACTTAGTTGTAGCAATCACAACTGCTGCCGCAGACCACTGCTAAGAGGCCATCTTTTTCTTTGGCAGCCCACTAACGGGGGTTTTTACATTGTTCCAGAGGTTTTGACTGACTTACTTGAAGACTCTACCAAGACTTTCAGTGCCTGTAGTCCACCCCAAGTACAGTAAATAATCACCAGCTGCCGCTGCAGGTTTATGAATGCATCATTGGGAGACCCATTGGTGAAGAGTTTAGTTCATCTCGGGTGCTGTGGTGAAGATTACAGCTGTATGCTCAATCAAGTTTTGCTGATGCAAGCCTGAAGTCATATTTCCAACTATTTCGTAACCTGGCGAAATCTGTTGGATTCTGTGGATTCCTGTGAGGTGGAAGGACTATGAGACTGTACTTTGGTGTTGATCAAGGCAGGAACGTGGGGTGGGTGGGTGTCGGATTGGGGGCAAGGGCAATAAGAAGTATTAGTTACATTTAATAACTATATTTATTATATATTTATATATTAGAACAATTCATTTTTATTTCTTTCTCTTTTATGTGTTGCATGTACATAGAGTATGTAATACATGCATTTTATTTACGGACCACTTTTATACTTTTATACATTTTAATTCATAGACATTTGTTTTGTCTATTATTGTACTCACTACATTTGTGTTTGGTTTCTCTAAATTAAATTAAATTTGAACTACTGGTATAAATGGTTAGTCATGTGATTGCATTGTATTTATGTATGGCATTTGGGATAATCTTGTCAGTATGATAATTAAACCAGAAGAAACCTAGATTCAACATGTGTCATTAACAAAAAATGCAGTGATTTTCATACAGTATGTTCAGTACATTTGTGCTGGCAAATATGGGGTGGGGGGGTTTGCTCAAAGACAGCAACAGATAGAGAGACAAAGCGAATGATAGGAAAGTTGAAGTTACTCTGCTTTTATGCTACATTGAGTTTGACATTTCAGATTGTTACAGGTTGCTTTTTCTTTCTTTCCCTCCACCTTCTCTCTCGTATACACACACATGGGACAGTGACACAGTGGCCCTGCGACTCTCTGGGTTCCTCAAACCACAGAGTGATGGAAGCCAAAGCTGCATTTTTGCTGTAAGGATTAAACAGGATTAACATGGACGCATGCGCAACACACACACACACACACACACACACACACACACACACACACACACACACACACACACACACACACACACACACACACACACACACACACACACACACACACACACACACACACACACACACACACACACACACACACACACACACACACACACACATGCACACTTGCACTCGCACACACACACACACTGACAATGACAGTGGAGCCAGGGAGGGTTTAGACACCAAATTTTACAGGAGCTTTGTTCTACAGTTCTGCACTAGGAGAAACTTCACTCAAACAGTTTATAGCATAAAACCAGAGTCTGCCTGAAGTTTCCCCACTGATTTCTCAGGAACTTTGTCATCTGACAATGTTAGAACATGAAACTATCTTTTGTTTTCAAATACACAAATGATTCAAAGGGTCTATTAATGTCCAGGCTGTCTCTCTCCATTACTAACAGCAAAGGCATTGGGAATTATATTGATGCGAGATGATTTTCACACTCATCAAAGCTTTCAAATGCTACAGCAGAAGCTCAGCCAATTTGCATTAAGTCTTTACTTAAGGCAAATAAAGATTTAAAAGCCACTTCTGAGCTAAAATTAATATATCTGCTATTTTGTCCAATTCTGCAACCTGAACATCCATATGAGTTTTTTATTTCTACCCTCTAAAAGGACCCAGGGGAGCATCTCCTGAAATAGCTCCCCCATTGCTACTCCCCCAGATAAATATTTTGGTATCAGTAAATATCGATAATAATCACAATAAATGACAAATTATTTAAACTTGTTCAAAGACTGATTTTTGCTCCTGAGTTAAGTTTAGTTAAGTTCACAGTTAAGTTAAGTAAATTTGTGGAATTAAACTCGTCTTTTTGGGCAGAAAATGACAAACACTTGCTTAACAGCAAAACATGTTACAAAACATATTATATTGCTATTGATGAATATTTCATTGTGATGATTATTGTTAGCATTTTACCGCCCAGCCTTAAATGGACATGTGGTTAAGACTCAGTCTGGTTAGGTTTAGGCACAAAAACTACGAGGCAAGGTTTAGGGTAGTAAGTGAAGTATGGAAGTTAGTGATCAAATAAGATCGGTCCTTATAACCTCAAGGAATCATCCTTGAGGTTATAAGGACCGTCATCATCATGGTTGCAATGATATAAACAGTATATGCAACCTGCATGTATTGGACGGCACTATAGCTGTCAATCAAGCTGTATCCACGCACCCAATGCAAACTGTGCATATGACTCTGAATGGGTCCATAATTTACAAAATTTTGAATTCAAATGAAATGTCAAATTTGAGATTAAAAAGAAATGGTCTGGTACATATGGTACAAGCGATTTATAGGTTTGATTCTATTGATGGACTTTTTTTAGGAGATCACACACCTGAGGAAGTCTAAGGAGCCAGTCATGCAAATACAGTATTTGAGGACAGGACGTTTGCAATTTGCTTTAAAAAAAATAAATGAAGAAATTAATTTAAGGTCTCAAATTCATACTGACAAACAGAAAGTTATATGTGGTGATTTTAATCTTAGTTTATGCAGCAAGTTTAAATTGACATCTAAAGCAAATTAAGACATTACATATTATGCTACATTAAGATTTCATCTAAGAATTTACTCTGTAACCAGACTTTCTGATCACACATTTGGAAAATAGAAATTGCATACTTACAGTGAATGCAAACCAGGAGGAGGGAGAAACATAATCATGTCTGTTTTAGGTATTTAGTCTTACAGTAGACACATTTATTCAATGGCATAGGCCTTTTTCACTGCAGACATGTATCTGACATGTCACAGTAGGAAAAGCACAGGTGTTAGTAACATAACAATGGCTTCATTCTATTGACGTGAACCATGTTGTAACCACTTAAGTGCATAAAGCCACATTTTGTACTTGGTATATTTTGTCACGACGCATCACAGTCATACTCTTTTCTTCACACCTTAATCCACTCATTGAAGTAACACTTCTGAATTCTCCAAAGGTTAGGGTTTAGACTAAATTACAGAATGAATGAAATCCTAATCCATTACCTAAAGCCAGTAAAAGCAGCATATAATTGACCATGAAGGTAGTGTCATACAGGAAGCTTGGATTGTTTTATCTTCGCTGATAGAACACTTCATGGATTTAGAATACCCTCCTTTCCTCTACACACACACATACACACACACCAACGAGCCAAGGATTAGAGGTATTACTGTACAGTATTCCCAGGAGGTAAGATCACCAGGTCTTCTGCATCAGAACAGATCAAAAGCATGTTGCCGTTGCTTAAAACTTGACTGTAATGGGGATCTCATATTCCTAAACTGCCGATAGCAGCCAACCGTCACTCCAACTTATCACGGAAAGGGTGTATTAACGTCAATGCTATCACACAATGAGCAGTCTTTGTATGCATGTGTCTAGGGGCAAGCCCAAAGCTTCTTGTTATCATCAGGCTTAGGACTTGAGTACAGGGCTTTGTTGTGAAAGTGAGGTCAGCAGGTAATCCTCCATTGTGTTGAAAAGGTACCTTAATGTTCTTGGTTCATTTTTAGAGTCATCCAGGTACAGTTCCCTATTTTTGTAATATCTCCTCCTTAACAGTATCAGTTAGTGGTTCAATCACAATTTTAAAGATTAAGGAAAGAACAAGTGTTACTCATTGTTGTTGTTATTTTCAGTTGCTCGACTCCAGATATGGGCTACTTCCACAACCATTTCCGTGTTCTACTTACTACTGCTCAACTGTTTCTGGTCCTTTTGACTCTATAAGCTGATCGGAAACGTAGTGTCTGCTATTGACCTTCGTGTGAGAGGTGACGGAGAAATGATCCCGACGTATGTTTACCAGCCGTGCTCTTCTCAGGTCGGGAGGGGTCGGAAACCCATGAAAACTTAGAACGTCATTTAATTTCGATGACGCCAAACAAAATGGGCCAAAGCAGTGCTATGAGTACTTCTTCATGTGTTTTTGTAAATGTCCCGTTTTGGAAATTTCCTGCGTACACCTGTGACAAAACTCTGAATGAAGTAGTGGGTAAACGGTTACAGTAAACAGAGCGGAAACAGACGAGCAGCATTATTTTGAAACGGAAGTATGTCACAAAGCCTAGTGCATGTAGCCCATTACTTATAGTTAAACATGTAGTTATACATGTACATGTTTTAAAAATAATTCTGGTTATTTGCAACTTTGGTTTAATCTTAAATATACATTTACATCTCCTCATTTGGCAGATGCTTCTGTCCCAAGCAACTTACAACTAGGGGACAACACAAAAGCTAGGAGACCTGGAAGTCCGTACTAAGGGGTAAATCTATTCATTACGACAATGAGCGGGAAAACAGGTAAAAGACATGCACCAAACTAAGTGCTCGCCGTTAGGCATGTTAGCGTGTTTAGAGGTGTTAGCAGAGGAGATGCTCTCAGAAGAGATGAGTCTTCAGGAAAAAAAGATAGAGAGGGATGCCCCTGCTCTGATAGCATCTGGCAGCTCATCCAATCATCGGGGGGACCAAAAAGGAGAACGGTCTGGACCCGTGATTGCCTTGCGTGCAGGAATGGCAATGCCAGACGACATTCCTTGGAAGACCTGAGTGGCCTCCAAGGAGCGTAAGCCCGTATGATTGAGTTCAAGTGGATGCAGTTCCAGAAGTCACACTATAGGCAAGCGTCAGTGCTTTTGATTCTGGCAGCTCATGGGTAGCTAGTGGAGAATGATGAGCGGTGGAGTGACATGTATCCTTTTAAGGCTGTAGAAGAGCAATCACACAGCTGCATTCTGGACCATCTGTAAGGGGTTCGCTGTGCATAAGGCAAGGCTCGCAAGAAGGCCATTGCAGTAGTCAAGGAGAGAATTAACCATGGCCTGTACCATAAGCTCAGTAGAGTCAGGTAAGGCCTGATTTTTCTTATGTTGTATAGGGCAAAGTGAGACAAAATGGGACACAGATGCATGATGGTTGGAGAAGGATAACTGACACCCAGGTTTCTCACAACCTTGGTGGGCAAGAAGGATAAAGACGCAACTTTGACACTGATGTTTTGCTGGAGAGATTGATGACTAAGACTGAACTCTTAGAGAGATTTAGAGATTCAGTTTTGTCCATGTGGATATGTCAAGAGACAGTGGAGTCATAGGGTGGGATTTTTGCACTTTTGGACATTTCAAATAGCAATAAAAATGCTGTACTCACCAGAGTAATTGCTGAGGTCTGGTAACATGTCAAAATCAACAAAAAGAAGTCAAATGAGCCAAGAAGCACAAACTGTAACATTATAAAAACAAGCCAACAGTTCAGACCGGTTATCTTAACCACTTGCCTTGCTAGTAAGACAAATGATGGAGTTAAATATCTTGTGGCAAATGATATCGCAAATACATTTAGCAAAAATGTGTGGATTTGCTCACCCGCATTTACATGAAAATGGTGTGACCTAAAGTAAATGCCAGTTTTGGGGAGCCTAGATTACCATTCTTGCTCACGTGGTCTTCTGCCCTCCTCCAGGTTGGACATGCTGGACATCCTGAAAAGCCTTTTCTGCTCTTTGCTGCTCACCACAGTTGTAAAGAGTGGTTATTTGAGTAACCATAAACTTTGTGTCAGCTCCAACCAGTCTGACCATCCTCCTGTTCACAGAACTATTTCTCACTGGATGTTTTTTTTCTTTTTCTCGCACCATTCTGAGTAAACCCTCTAGAGAAAGGGAAATCCAGGAGATCAACAGTTTCAGAAATACTCATACAAGCCCATCTGGCAGTCGTGCCATAGCCAAAGTCACTGAGATCACTTTTTTTTTTTTAATCAATTCTGATGTTTGATGTGAACATTAATTAAAGGCCCTGACCTGTATGTGCAGGGTTTAATTTTATTTCATTGCTGCCACATGATTGGCTGATTGGATAATTGCATGCACGGGGAGGCTAACAGGTGTTCCTAGTACAGTGCTTGTTGAGTGTAGTCAAATACTCAATGGTCAATTAAAATATTGATGACAGAAGGTTTAAAGGATCCTCACTAGCCTGGTAAAATCCCTCAGGAGGAGCGAGTCGATGTGGCTACCTCGGTTAGCCTTGCACAGGAAAAGTGATGTGTGTTGATGCACAACTGCAAAGACTACCTTCGGTCAAAGCTAAACTAAGAAATTGGACTCCTACAACAGACTGTTAAGGTAATAAGTTTGCCTTCAATTTAAGCCTCCAAATAAGTTTTGCAAAGTTAGGAGTTTATCTGAAACTTCAATGGGCTTCTCGCTGCACGTTTCTTTCCCCATTGGCCTTCTTTCTAACAATGCTAAAGCAAAATCCAAGTTGTGGCTAAACAGAGTTTTAATTTGAAAGGTGAATGAGTTGAAAATCATGCCAAACATGGGAAAAACACTTTCCGAAAACTTCACTAACAAGAAATTGGCCTCAAGCTAAAGCCAGCCTTCAGGGATAAGGACACTCTGAAGGACATAAACTAGTATATTTGGTCCTCATCCATAAACACTTGCGTCTTTTTTTTCACAGCTAGCTGTACTGATGACTCTTGTCTTTTGAAAGCCCTGTTACTGGTGTGACAAAAAATAAATAAATTAACAGCAAGTCGAGGCCTGGTTTCTAATGTGAATTACAGCTGTGTGTTTTACAGACTGCAGTGGCAATAATTAGCTACCTTTTCCCTGGCTGTGGCTCATTACAAGTCCGCAGTGGGAAGCGAGTAAGGGGAAATGGGGTATTGTTAAATTCTGCTTAATTAAAGCAGCCAATTAAAACACTTATCACATTAGTCAGGTTTGCTCTGGAGAATGTATGCGTTTAACTGGTTAAAAAATGAGAAAAAAGAGCAGATCACTATCTACCGCTGCTTATTATTCTGCTGTTGTATGCCCATGTACATGTGCGGGTTGGTGAGTGCGTGTCAGAGGCTCCACGGAATAATATCTCCTCACGTTTGGAACTGCAAATTAGTTTGTGAATGTTTGTGTGTGTGTGTGTGTGTGCGTGTGTGTGAATGCGTGCCTCACCTCACGTTTCCTTCAGTCTTGGAGGCAGCTTGGTGGAATTGTTCCTTGCTCTCTTCGTATCTCTCCAAATTCTACACATGCAGGAGGGTACAACACAGGGAGACAATGAGAAAGCATTAGTTGAGATCTGTCCTTCATTTTTTAAATATTGTTGACCTTTTTTTTTGTTTGATCGTTAGTGAGTGTGCTTCTAAATGGACATAGGCTTTAGGAGAATTACTTTTTTCTAACAGTACGCATTCACAGGTTCGTATATTCACAGCATACTCACAATGGGGGATTTCTAATTTGCATTTTAATGCCATTTGTCTTCTCATCCAGTTTTGTGCCCGCATTAATTAGACCTAATATTTAGCAATTATGACCCATGTTTGTAGTGGACTCAATCCCTTGATCTAACTCAGTGAAAAAAAAGTCAACAAGCATATTTCCAAAAATGTCTTTAGGTATTCCTATTAACTTCCTGGAAAACTGACAATTAATCCATATTTTAACAACATATCTTTAATGATACTCATGTATTCCTACACTTCTGTCTCTCCTATCAAATCAAATGGCCTTCTTGAACCCTCTATAGCACCATCCTTTTCGGCCCTCGTCTTTCCATTTTCCACTTTGTGCCATCCAGATTTTGTAAACCCCTCTGAGAGTTCAAGCTCAGAATTGTACTCCTCGTTTATTTATATATCTTTACTTTACCACAGACAGTGTTAAAGTACAGTATGAAGCAAAAGTTGTGGAGTTGTATTTAACATCCTGAGGATGTTTTTCCTTGCCTCGTCTGGCTAAACTAAAGCTCAGCAATGATGACTTGCATTACTCATAAATGTTTTAAGAAATTGGGATTCTAGAGCTTGCAGCTTTGCACAGCTCCCAAAAAAAAGCAGGCCGTCGCATCATGATAAAACAAGCAGCTAATCCCCAACAACTGCAGCCTCTCTTCTGCTGATCCTCCAAGCTTAGTCCTTCCAGCACCCAGTATCGCATCCAAATATTTAACCAGCAAGCTGTACCAGCTGGAGAGGGAAGGGTTACAGGGAAGAGAAAAGAAAACACTGAAAGGGAGGTAAGAGGAGAATGAAGGAGAAGCAGCAGAAGGCATGAAGGCAAGAGGGAAGAGAAGGGGGAGAGAGATTTGAGAATCAGGATGTTTTTTTTTGGGGGGGGGGGGGTTAAATCCTTCGGTACAAAAGAGTTCCTGTCTATGACTTCCATCACACATTACCTTATATCTTAAAATGTGACACATTAGCACTTGCTCTTTAATGAGGATAAAATATGAGTGGCTGATTACATTTTATTTTATTATATTATTTAGGAAAGGGGTCTATGATGTACAGGCTAAATGGAGATCCGATGTCCAACTCTAAGTCATGATGGATCCCTCCCCTCTGAAGTGTAGGTTAGAGGTGTGTTTCCAATCAGAGGCTGCAGACGGAACTGAGGCGACAAGCTTTTCATGCAGCATCCACTTAATTCTGCACAGAATTCAGTTTGCTGTTGATGATGACAAAATCCCACACGCAGATTAACATTTGAATGGAAACAGATTCTTAGTGACAACCAAACTTTGCACTGCCTCATTTAAATGAGCCCCCGCCCTCCCACCTCTTTATACCTCTGCACTGTGTACTGGCCATGAAAATCCCACGGAGACTTTTGAGACTGTTCCTCAGTTTACCCCCATTGATGGTTCAATATTGTTATCCACATGATATTAGACAGTCTAGGATCGGATGCATAAAACTCTAGCAGGCACAAATATGCTGAGTGTA